>NW_022589707.1:28081653-28091653 GCF_004348235.1 Phoca vitulina | reverse complement strand
CAGAAAGGAGGACAAAAGCAGTTTCCTGACCATATCTTGAAAACTCTGTCCAACACAGTCATGCGGTTACCTTAAAATTCTGGCCTTATCATTGCATCCACCTGCTAGGCTCATGTTAGACTTTTGCACCAAGTTGAGGATGGTGGAAGAAATTTCTCTAAGTGTACCGCCTATGCTGTGGGTCTTCCAATGGGAAGGCAAGAGGTGGGTCTGGTGAGGAGCAGTATTAAAGGGACATTTGGCGCCCAAAAGATAGCCTGGAAGTAAAAAGTGCTGAAAGGGCAGGAGAATGAGGATCCGTGGGAGAGCTGTATTATGCTCAGGAAAAACAGCAAGGGATCCCGGGGAGTTGCTGTGGGCGGGAGACTGAAGATTGAAGTAAAGTAAGCTTGAGGGTTAAGGAAAGATATGTGGCAGGAAAGGTGAAAATGCCATCACAAGAGAAGTACATACTCAGAGCTCTCATTAGCCAGGGGATCAGTGAAGGCTATTGCAAGTAGTCCAGCCTTTGGGAATTTGACTGTAAGTGGACCCACTGCATGGAAGCTTGCAAGCTTGCACAACTCAATCACTAAGCTTTTTAAATAAGAAAGAGGGAGGTTTTGCCTGCTAGGCAGGTCTTTCTATGTTCTTGGAGATCTAATTATTTCTTATTGCTTTAACATTTTTTACTGTTAAATTCTCTATATCCTAAACGAAAATAGTTCTGGTCTCAAGAATTGGAAAATATTTTTTTCTTTAGGCAAGGACGAGGAAAAGTGTGACAGAATGTACTTGCTTATCAGGTCTCTTGTAAACTGTAACCAGTATTTATTTTTGTATTAGTACCTACGTAACATTCTGTAGTTTTTAAGTCCCTCCTCTCACATTTGTAAGATATATAGATATAGTTCAATCCACTACGAAAAAATACTACATTTTGGTATTATAAATTAACACCAACTCAATTTGTCAGAGGTTATGGAGTAACAGAATGAAATAAACTTTCCCTAAGCTTCCTTCTTCCCTGGTTTTTAATGTTATAAAGGACTGACTTAAAACATTAAAAAATGTAATGATTAAACTAGCATTAAAATTTGTGGACTTAAAAGGAAGACTGACCATTAAACTAAAACTTGATATACATTTTCACCTGTTTGAGAAATAGATGCTCAGTATGGAAATTATATAAATGTATGAGGCTAAAACAAGACTTTAGATATAAAGATTAATGTACAAATATAATTTTGAAATATATGTGGGAACAATTAGTTCATCAGAATCATCAGTATTATCATTTCCCTTCCGATCATGCTTGCGAATGGAGACCATGGAACTCTTAAGATGCAGAATCATAATGTTACAGTAAAATACATCTATATAGCTACCATTCTTTCAGATTTGCTGTTGTACTATATTTAAATGAAATAGCATAGAGAATAAGTACTTATTTTAGTATTTTATACTATATCCATAATGAAATTTTTATGTCTTGTTACTTGTGTTTTAAAACTTAGGTTAATTTTAATCCTGAAGTAAAACATAACATACTGAGTTGCTAAATTAATTAATAGCTGATTGAAGTGAAAGATAAGATTTTCATTTGGTCAACTCTTATGTTTCCCTGATGTTTGTCATTGTTGAAGATCTAACAGTATTCTGTTCGCTAAAGATAGTCATGACCATTATTTTTAAAAATCACCATGTTGAAATGTCTCTACAACTTGGTATGTTTGACATATTAACCTTTTTGAATGAAAATTTGAATTTTTACTAATTAAAATTGTTGGGTTTTTTTTCCCCCAGGAAGGTAACCTTAATTTGTGGATAGCATTTTAGGCATTTTGTTTAAACAAGTGAAGAGCAGTGGCAGATACTTTGTAAACAACTTAATTTTCATTTACTTACAATCATATCACTTGTTATAATAAAGATCATAACACTTGCTGTAAAAATAGATATCCTTTCCCAAATCATGTTTTAAAAGACATCCTGTTTCAGTTGTTTAAAATTAAAAATACTTGTGTGCTTGTTCAATTTTTGTTCTTACACATTCAACTATGTCCTTCATATTTGGCATTTTGATTTATTAGGCAATCTTAGCATTAAAGACTTTTAGCAAAGCAGTACTAGATTTCAAATGCACTGTGCATGGTGTCCATGATGAATTAATTCCACTAGAGCACAGAAGTTATCATTATTTAAATGCTAGTTTCTTTCAACAGTTTTGTAATTCAGTCAGGTTTTCAAAATCAGAATTTAGCTGATATTTTGAGGTAAATGTATGTGGTTTCTTGTTGCATATGTAGGTTTTCCTCATACTGAACGCTTTCTGGTGTAAATTTACGTAGGAATATTTAAGAATATTTAATATTGATAATTTAAAAGTGATTAAGAATTATTTAAGAGTACATGATAACTTTTTGATTTCATGTTTTTCTTTATATGTCATATTCAAAATCTTTTGGATTCAATGTACATATTTGGTTGATAAATTAGACACTGGAAGATATTGGACATGAAATATTCTTTGATATCACTGTAAATAATTTTGTTTAAGAAAAGTTCACAGAAATAGTTAAAACTTTTTATATGGACTATTATTTATTCTCAGTTTCTCAGGAAGTCATTTTCTCCATCCATTTGCTCTAATTAAATGGTAAGATGGCAAAAAAAAAAAAAAAGAGAGAGAGATTTAATATGAAGACACCAAGATTATAAGATGGAGTGTCCACTTATGTGGACATAATATGGGGAGCATGGGGGTGGTAGAGGTTACTTTTCCCTTCTTACCATCCTTGACATATATAGTTTGATCAATCAATGTACCCACATCTATCTGTCTATCTACACACATACATACACATATATGCACACACATGGGGTAGGGGATGGAAGAGAAGAAGGAAGGGAGAGAGGTCAGAAAGATGAGAGAGAGAGAACCTGAGAGAGAGAGAGAGAGAGAGAGAGAACCTGAGAGAAAAGAAGCTGAGTAAGCAACAAGGGCCAATAGTGTCCCTGGTGGTCGTTAACAGTTAACTGTACTGGCCCAGGTCAAGTATCGAACTTTTGAACATTGTAGTGAATATGGAATAGGATATATGCAGGTTTCTGTTATCGCTCTGGCAAATGTCTATCTCAACACATGATACAGTTTTATACCAATGGAACCTATAACTCTAAAAGGAAAAAAATAAAACCAACAAGTCTAGCATTCAGTACTACCCTATCATAAAGTAAGGAGGTCTAATTGAGCTATGTCTTTATATCCTGCTATTTGTACAAATAAAAGACTACATCTTGATGCAAAATAAACACAAAAGCACTGTTGTGACTATAACAGGGAGTCATATACTAATTTATATAATAAGTGGTTGTGCACGCTTTATTCAAGATTATGGCTGCAAGAAATGGCATGAATTGCTGGGTGTGTTTAATGCTGGATTATAGCAATTTGAAACATGTCAAACACATGGCTAATGCCTCATGCTTCACTCATTCTTGCGTAAACCTGCATAGCCACCATCCATTATACCCTTGGTAACAACACAATTCTGCAAGTAAATATTGTTACACTAAGTAACCTTTCAATTCAAGTTGTTTAGGAAGAGAAAATGCAATCTTGTGCAGTCAGTTCCAGTGTCAGTTTAATGTTTCAAAAGGGAAGTGGTGTAGAGAATAAGTATCTGTACAGTGACTTGCTTAAAGAAAAAAAAAGAAGAAAGAAAAAGGAAAGAAAGGAAAACTTAATGCAAGGGAGAAAAGTAGAACTGTATCATTGGAGTGCAAGATCTGAAGAGTCATTTTCTGATGTGGCTGAAAAGTTGTGTATGATGAAAGATTTAAAGGTTTAACTAACAGTTCAGACAAACATTAAGACAGCGACTCCCAATTTCACCTTTTCCTTTAATGATCTGGAATTTATTTTCACTGATTTTTGTAAAATGTTTGTGGTAGGATTGAGAAGAATGAATAATTTAGTTTGATGTGTTTGGGATCACAAGCACATCCACTTGGAAAGAATATGCTGAATTTGTAATTATTTAAAATATACTTTAAAAGGTAAACAGCACCTCACATTGTGCCAGACATATTTTCTCTAGTAGAAAATAGGTGTGGAGATATCACTAGGAGAAACTCAGTATATCCTGGACAGCATCTTCATTATCCTTGAAGATAGATCTCCTTTATAGTGGACATGCTCCAAGCTGTCTTCTTTAGGTGATATGTACATTAGAATCCTCTGATCACACAATTGCCCTTCTTTTTGCCTATTAATGTTGGGTCAGATGCTTTTGTTCTGTAGAGAAAAAAGTGCTATCACTGTTACTGTTTTTCTTAAGCGTGATTTTACTACCTTTTAGATGATTGAACCAAAAATGTGAATCACAGTTTATACTCCAGGGTTTTATAAAGTCAAAAATTCCACAAGGTATAATAAAATCCTCTGGATAATAGGAATTGGAAGTTATGTGGGTCTTTCTTTATAATTGTAATAAAAATTTAGACCCATGACTCTGCTTGTTGATTATTCTTAATTATTTGATGGCCTTGATTATAATACAATAATATATGCAGAATTCTTTAATTCATCCAATTAGTTCCGACATTAACTACACAAAGGTTAATATTAAATACTGCCATTTGTCTGCTACATTTGAAAATAGAGTTTTTTAAAATTTTTATTCTTTTTGTTGCAAACTCCACCCAGAGATAATAAGTATTTCAAATAAATTTGGATGATGAAGTAAAAATATATACATACACATACACTCAAGATCTATTGTCAAAAGTAAAATTTAAATGCAATATGTAGTAGAAGTTATATCTATCTGTTTCTACAGTTGCAGAGGACCCAAATTATAATTTTCATATAAGTAGTAAAGGCAATCAGACCTTTTCTCTGAATATTTTAAACATTGTGCATGTAAAATTTATGCCTAATTTGAATACTTATTAGCTGCCTAATCTCAGAAAAGAGTATTAGCTTTGTTTTTTTTTCCTATAAAATCCATCACTGTGTATCAGTTTTCATTTGTGTGATTTTTCTTTGTTAATGTTCAATAAGGTGTTTAACAAAGCCTATTTATTCATAAGCACATTTGGTTCAAAAGTTGTTTACTATATAGTTATAACAATTGCTTCCTTTGTGATTATGGGGTTTTGTTGTTGTTGCTTTTTTTTTTTTCTTTTTTATCAGAACAGCTTTAAGTTGTATATGTAGTTTTTCTTATACTGACTTGCTTTGCTAGCCCAGCTACTGGTGGTCTTTTAGAAATCAGCAGGTCTTTCTTTTTTAATTGACTTTTTAGAGTCCTAGAAATAATCTAATAATTTAGGCTTTGATGAAAAAACCTGTTAAAGCTATTAAATTATAACCATTAATTTTTAATAATTATAATATTAGTATGCAAAAAAACTCTATTGGATATGTATCTCTGTGTGTGTGTGTGTGTGTGTGTGTGTGTGTGTGTGTGTGTGTCTATGTGTGTGTCCATAATCACATTTTGTAAGAATCTGGGGAAGGGGGTTTCTCTCTGACATGAAAAGACATCAAGCTTACATTTGCTCTGTAATAAATACATTAAAATTGTTTAATGGACAAAAGTCTTAAAATATGACCAAGTTTAAAATAGTGAAATCGCCTAGTTACAAAAATTTAGATTGAGTGATAAGTTTAACGTCCTTCTTTACTTTAGGCTAAGTCCCCTGTCTGTCTAGCATTACTATTAAAGTCACAGCGCACCCAGGTTGTTTCTGAAATCCTGTCCGTAGAAGTAAATCAGAGAAGTGCAGCAATTAGGTTATAGGATAGGATTCAGATATCTCTGAGAGCCAAAAGTGATCTTTCTAAACCACAGATTCAAGATGTACTGTGAAATTCTGGTTTGTAAGAGCACATTGGTTCTTTATTTACTGCAAGGATTTCCACTGATCTTGGCAGGACATCTCATTGCTATCCTGAAAGTACAGTATATTTATGCAGTGAAAATGATAAAACATTTATTACTGTAGAGAAGGTAATATGCATAATTTATGCTGTTTTTAGCACAATCATTAGTGATATTCTTGATAGATTTTATTTCCAGCTTTCATATCTAATACATGCCTGGAAAATTAATTTTATATATACTTTCATTTATTTGCCTATGTTAAAATTGAGTTTTAAGTCATCTTCAAGTGAACAGTTTGATTGCTGCTCATGCATAAGCTTAATTACTTCCCAGGAAGGACAGTATTAAATGTTTTAAATGTCAGAAAAATAAATGAATATGAGCTGTTTGATTAAAAAAATAGGCAATATCTGACGTGTTTGCAGCAGGAGCTTTTTCTTAAAATGTCTCCAAGGCAAAATTTTATTTAGTCACAAAAAAAAGAAACCCATTATACTATTTATCATTGGTTGATACCATATGATTTGTAACACCCTTACAAAATTTTAATTTTGTATGATTAGCTGTGCATCATTAAACAACAGCCTTGCCTAAGATGTGCTGTAAAAATCTGACAGAATCAAGATAGTGAATATTTAAAATAAGGCTGTATAGTCATCCATTAAACCTTTGTAATAAAATTTTGTTTGTCATGAACTTCTGGTTGTCAAAGGTAGATAATAGGAAACATAGAACAGAGTGTGCAATCGTGCCTTCATTTAAGCTGGTTTTATAGGTAGACTTTAAAATGTGGTCGTTCATAAATGCTATTGACCATGCTCTATGCATGGTATGTTACTTTGGCTGTTAAATGTAACCACACAAAAATTGCTTATAGAAACCATAATTTCAGTGATTAGTATCTGGATAAAAGCTGAATTTGTATTGCTTTTCTTGGTAAATGACTGTTCAAGGCGGGCTTTTTTTTTTTTTTTTTTTCTTCTAAAGATGCTGTCTCTGTAATTGGCAGAGAGGGACATCTTGATAATGGAAGTGTGAAGGTGTAACGTGTGTTAATTGATACTTCTTAATCACTTTTAGGTATTAAGTCATGATGCAGGAATCTGCGACAGAGACAATAAGCAACAGTTCAATGAATCAAAATGGAATGAGCACTCTGAGCAGCCAATTAGATGCTGGCAGCCGAGATGGAAGATCAAGTGGTGACACCAGCTCAGAAGTAAGCACAGTAGAGCTGCTGCATCTGCAACAACAGCAGGTAAGTTTTGTTTTCTTCGGTGATTCCTTAAAACAAATCAGCCTGTTTGCTTCAATGGGAAAAATGTATTCGTAGCCAATTGAGCATGTTGTGTGAAGCTAAAGGATGCTGAGAATTTATTATTCTTTGGAACCTGATTGAAGGATCAGGAAAGGTAGGATTTTCATCTTCGTTACGTCATGCCGGCGCCCGAGTGCCCTTCAGGTGTCAAGCTATTAATTAAGTTCACAGGGTGATTTTCGGGAGGATCTGTAAAGCTTTGTAACAAGTATTTGATAGCTTCTAGTTTACTGTCGAACATTGTGCTGCAGAACGTGATACTTAGTTTTCCACCAGAGGGCCACATTACTTGATACTTGCTTATACAATGAATTTCTTCCAAGTCGAAGCTAAGGTGAAAAGGACCACAAGGACTTTTCATAACACAGATGCTTGCCTGTGATGGCTGCAAATATTAGCTGTTAATTAGTTGAAATTTGCTGAGAGATTGTGAACTGTCTAAACACCGTGATCGTCTGTGTTGCTTTTCTTGAAAACTCATTCCAAGATGTTTTGAATATACATCTTTTGATCACGTTAAAGAGCACTTTTTGTTTTTTGCTAGTGGCTCATAAAATGCAGTTCTCATTTAAATCTAGAGAAGTCAACAACTGCCCAATAAAGGTACACTTTTAAGTAGCCCATTATTCTTTTTCTGTGATCGATTCATTTTTCCCAGTTTTGTTTGTCAATGAAATATTCTTTTCAGCCAAAGAATAGCCACTCCATTCTTCGCTGATTCAAGTCTGTGGAAATAGTGACAGAGAACAGAAAGCCTTCAAAGCATATACTTAAATTAGGTCAGAATGAATATACCTGTTTGACAACAAGAGTATATTTGATTTGCTTTAAAATAAAGGTTATTTCTTGAAAATTCTGGATTGCATTCAGACCAAATGTTTAAAAAAATGATTAAAATGAAAATATAATGATTCTTATTGAAAAATATTTCAAATTAAGTGATATATCATTCACATTTTTCAGTTAATATATGATGAGACAGAATGCATCTCGAAAGTTAAAGCAAATGCCCACATGACAGTAAAATTTAATAGAATCGTTATTTTAAATAACAGCAGTATTTAGAAAGTTATCTTAGAGTATATGTACTGGATAATGTATTAACCTTTAGGCATTGTTTTCAAGAACAATCTTTTAAAAGAGCTAGACATAACACTTTGAACAGGTTCTGTATTATTTTGGAATTATGTCTCTTTTCACAGACAGTAGTCATTAGGAAGATAATTTTTATTTTGTTTGACCATCATAAGAATTAAATATCTACCAAAGTCCAGGATTAGCCTATTTTACAAGTTACTTTAAATTAATGCAATTTTCAGGACAGCCCTGCTCTCCCTTTAATCTATTTACAGGAAACATCATACCACTGGGGTGCTATCATATTCCTACTGACTCCCCTCAGTAAGAGTCCTAAGAATTAATAGCCAAATTCTATTTTGTGTGAGAAGACAGTAGATGGCAGTTATAAAAAGCAAGTGGAATTAACAACTGAAAATGAACATTGCAATTTAGTACTAAAAGACACTATGTTCTGAAGGGAAATGTAAAGAAGTAACTTTCTTTCTTAAGCTCTGATTAGATCTTAAAAAGAAAACAGAGTCAAATCATGGCTATGCTTTATAGTACTCTGGAGGCATTTTATGATAAATCTGTAAGGTGTGTTTATAACCTGAGTCGGAAGTTTACTTTGTTCTACACAGTTTGTTGATATAAACCATCAACAAGAGTAAATAGAAAAAGTTATGTCCTTCTGATAACCTAGAAACTCTAGTCATGTATTGCATGTTTGTGGAGTGCCTTCTGGAAGTGATTTAACACAATGGGTATAGTAGGTGTCTACAAAAGACACTTCAGGAAGTGTCTACAGGAAGATATGTAATAATTTGATAAATAAACATTCAAAAACCTTTGTAAATGTCTCTTCCCTTGGTTATGTTTTTACTATATTAATATAGGTAGAAAACTTAAGGTTATTGAATTTTTGTCCTTCCGTGAGTGTGTTTTAGAATGGGCCTTTAAGTTCATTAGAGATTGGAATGTCTTTTCTATAAAATTAATGCAGTTATTGCTTTTAATTCAAACATATTCAGTATGTTTCAGAAAAAAATAAAAACTGGAGGGAAAATACTAAGACAAATTCATAGGTGACATAATTTTACAAATTTGTCTTTCCTTGGTGATATTTAAATGTAAAGTTTTGAACAAAGAAATTACTTCTTGGTAGTAAAATGGACTAATCATTGTTGTCTGAGGTCTTTGTTTGGAAATATAATTTAGGAGGCAGTGAATGATATAAGCAAAATAAAATTTTGTTTGTCATGAACTTCTGGCAGAATGTGGTCTGTTTTGAGAACAGAATGTTTACCTTTGATTTTTATGGCTTTTTAATTTTTATAGAGGTGAGCAGTTTAACTTAAATTAACCATGTATTTAGGAGGAAGGGTTAGTGTTTGGGACACACTGTAACAAATACTTAATGATAAATGGATTGGCGGAGAAAAGGGGATTGACGAATTACAGCTAATACTTTTTCCTAGCATTTAATTTATTAATATTAAATATTTCTGAAAGCTGGAATATCTTTAAGTTTTAATATTTATGATATAATGGATATATTCATAGGAGCTACATCTTTGTTAGTATGCTTTGCTGTTTTATAGTCACTGAAAAATTAGTAATAAAAAAGCCTTCTGATGAATTACTCTCTCCTTTATTCTTTTCTAATCTTCTAAAATTAGTACTAAATACTAGAACATATAATATATGGAGGTAGCATATTTTAAATGTTGCTTTAGATTAACTACATTGA
>NW_022589707.1:28041653-28076653 GCF_004348235.1 Phoca vitulina | reverse complement strand
CACTCAATTTTACTGTATTTCTGACCCCTCCCCTTTTAATATACGGGTGGGAGGCTTAAGGGCAGAAATTTGGTTGAGACAACATGTGAGTACTTAATAGTAAATTTAGCATTCTTAAAGCAAAATAAAAATATGAAGAAACAAGGAGTAGATATGTAAATGCAACTATTGAAAGAACTAATACTCACCCCTTTAGTACCTTGCTTTAATTACTATGTGAAATATACGTGAATATATTATAAATAATACAAAAATACATTAAAATTAAATATATGTGCACTAGTCTAATTTGAAACTGTAAAATGAATGCTTAAAATGACAGTTTACAACAGCAGTTCCAAAACACACTCCCTGGTGTTGAGGGCATGACATACTTTACATTTAACTAGCAATTGCAATGAAGAGCATCCTGTGGGGCTCTATCAAGTTTCCCATTTATTTCAATGGAAAATACATATTACTGGCTTTTTTCATCGTATGTGGATACTCTGTCACAAAAACATCTTTACTGTAAATTTTTTAAATGTGCACATTCTCCTTTACACATTTATGTGGTTGATGATAAGCAATAGCAAAGGTAAATTATTGTTCAAAACCATTATACGTGTCTTTGAATATAATAACTGAAGTGGTATTTTTTTAGTATTTTTTTCAACTCACACAAAAACATAAGTAATGTGAGGTAATTGCTTTTGTGTACTATATTAGAAAAATGAACAATGTAGTTGCAAGATACCATGTGAAAAGATTCATGATAAATTTAGATGATGATTACCATTAGAAAAAAAGGTTGTAATGTGTCTTTCTACTTTTTCAAAAATATGTTTCCCATTTATTAAAATATGTGCTAATACAGATAACAATAGAAAAGATTAATTCTACATAAAATTTTACCTGCACGTTGCACCTGCAGTAAGTTAGTACTTCCAAATCATTCTATGTGGTTCTACCACTAAATATATTTATTCCTAATTTGCATTGTTTGTGTAGAGGCATAGAGAGATGAGGGTAGTAAAGGCAATTATGGTAAAAATCTGACCAGGTATAGTTTTATTATGTCATTTTCTTTTTCTTATAGTTGAGCAGTCTGTTTTGTTAAGGAAAAAAATTAGGAATTAGGATGAAGAAAACAGCTTCTGGGTAAAAAGCCATTTATAACTGGTACTGCCAAATTTTATTGCCTTCTAAGTATATATTTGTTGTTGCACAGATTTTGTAAAAATCTCCTGGAATGTTTTTTTTTTTTTTCTGGTGTATGTGCTCAATCCTTAGAAATTAATTGTAATATTATTACATGTTGAAGAAAAAGCGTTCTGCCTCTTGAAATTTCACAAGGCCCATAGACAATTCCCTACTTATTCTCACTACAGCATCCCAAAACATCCCGCCTCACGTGCAAAACTCCTCTCTAAGTGAATAAACACTCTCCTAATGTCCTTGCAACAGAAGTTGCCTTAACTTGAATGGTGAATACAGAATTTGGAAATCTGTATCTATTAATTCACTAGGTGAAACAACTATGCGCTAGTCACTTTTCACTAATTGAAAAAAAAAGTTGAAAATATTTCCCCAGCTTTCAGTGGAGAAGATAGTCATGCTGTGACAGAGGGAGATGTGCTGTGAGGGCTCAGAAAGAGGGAGTGATTCAGCCAGCCTCGCTTGTCAGGGAAGATTTTAGGAAGGAAGTTTTAATTGGGTCACAGAGATAAAAGGGCAGAGATCAATGGGCAGAGAAAGGGGAGAAGGAATTCTAGGTAGAAGGAAAAGGGTACACAAAGACAGGAAGGTGTAAAAGAGGCACAGAATATTGGGGACCACTCAGTATTTTGATGCACCGCATGCAAAGACCCACTTGGGAGATTAACTGGAGTTGAGATTGGAGTGGTAGAAAGGCAAGATCTAGATTCTGGAGGATGTTGTTTGTTATGCCGAGAATTTTGGCTTTTATTCTTGGGTGCTGGACAGCCATGGAAGATTTTTTTTCAGTTTAAAACCTGAAACATCATGGCAGATTTGTATCTTAGAAAGACAACTTCATCACAGTGTGGACTAAATAGAGGCAGGGCAGAAAAAGAACAGGAATCAAATTTAAGACATAGAGTCAATAATACTTGGATTGGGTTTGGACTGTGAAGCACTGGGAAGAATTAAAAAGCAAGGTGGGGTTTTGAAAAGTGATTAAAAGAATCAAACTACTTGAGTTCAATACTGGTTAATAGCTATGTGGTCTTAGGCTAATCACTTAACCCAAGGTTCATTTTCTTTATGAGTCAGAAGTAAAAATAACTATTGGGATTATTTCAGAAGTTAAGAAAATTATGCTTATAACATGTTTAGCACATTTATTAGTTTATTAAACAAATACTGAGTACCTACTCTGTATTAGGCACTTTACTAGCAGATAAAATATTGAGCAAAAACTGATATGGTTCTTGCCTTCATGCAACTTACTATCTAGTGAGGGATATAAACACCCATCAAATAATGACATACATAAATGTGAATTTGGAAATGTGACAAGCGCTTCAAAGGAGATATGAATGTTAACCTTGAGAGCATATAACAGAGATAGTGATGATGGTAAGGTAGTCAAGGAAGACTTTAGGATTTGAATGATGAGTAGAAGTTAATCAGATAAAAATAGGAGTGGAGAGGGCATTTCTGTACTCTGTCAAATAATAAACATGTACCTAAAGAGTAGCCAATCATTAGAAAATACAGATGCATTATTTTGATTACCTTTAGCTTTCCTTTTATTTCCTATACTTTTGTAGAAGGAATTGATACATTAGTAGGGTAGCTTCTCCAATTGGTCCCTACATTGAGGCTAATTAATTGGAAGGACACTGGTTTTATGAAAACATGCTCATTTTTAACTTACATTGCAGTCCTGTGCAGTCAATCTCCAGTTATTGACCTTTTTTATTCAACATTTATCCCCTATGTCATATTCACTATTTGTGGACTGATGGTATCTTATTATGGTTGCTTTTCAACTGCAAGTGGCTGTTCTCAATGAAGATGTGCTGTGGGGTAAAATATACACTGGATTTAGAAGACCTAGTAACAAAAGAGAGAATGTAAAATATCCCAGGGGTGCCTCGGTGGCTCAGTCGTTAAACCCTGATACATGCTACATTGTTATTAGAAGTGGTTTGTGTATGATTTGAGTGTCTCCTCATTTTCATCCAAGTTTCTTAAATCTTTTGTTATTATGAGATGCAGAATATGGCACTAAAATATATCTTTGTAGCTTTTAAGACTATTTGTACTATTTGAGCAGTAAGTGTTCCCTAATATCTACCAGCTGTGTAGGAGGTGACTTAGATAATCATCACATTTTTTTAAATAGCTTATTATTATTATGGGATCATTACTTCTCCTTTGTTAGGAAATCACATCTGCAACAACTAATTGCAGTTCTTCCACAAGACCTTCCAAATGGGCATCTTGTCTAATACAAGGATAAGAACAGACCCTATTTCACAGGACTATTGAAAGGATTAAGGGAATTTTAATAGTTTAGAAGAGCATCACATACATGGTAAGTGCTCAATAAAAATTAGCTGTAAGAATTATTACCAGGTAATAAAAGTCCCCTTCCTTACATAGTCTATACAAAATCAAATGTGCAAGTACCCTAATCAAACTGCCTAAAGGGAGAGAAAAAAGACCCTTAACATCTCACTCCCATGTCTCTATAGACCTATAGACCAAATGCCAGGGTCTGTTCTGGTTTGCTATTTTGTAGATAACTCTAGATCTGCTCAGTCCAATTCAGGAGCCACTAACCAGCCATGGGTAGTTATTGAACAACTGAAAGTGGCTGTTCTCAATGAAGATGTGCTGTGAGGGTAAAATACACACTGGATTTAGAAGACCTAGTAATAGAAGAGAGAATGTAAAATATCCCGGGGGCGCCTTGGTGGCTCAGTCGTTAAATGCCTGCCTTCAGCTCAGGTCATGATCTCGGGGTCCTGAGATTGAGCCCCGCATCGGGCTCCCTGCTCAGCAGGAAGCCTGCTGCTTCTTCTCCCACTCCCCCTGCTTGTGTTTCCTCTCTCGCTATGTCTCTCTTTGTCAAATAAATAAATAAAATCTTTAAAAAAATATATCCCATTAATAATTTGTATACTGATGCCATGCTAAAATGATAATATTTTGGAATATATTGGGTTAAATAACATATATTATTAAAATCTATTTCACAGGTTTATTTTTACCTTTCTTAATGTGGCTACTACAGCATTTAGAATTACACAAGTGGTTTATTATATGTCTTTTGCCCATCGCTAGTCTACAAGCCCCAGAATTAAGTTTGGTGCATTGTAGCTTCATTTGGCCTAGAATTAATTCTCTTAATCTAGTTATTTTTGGCTCTACTAGAAATCCTATGTACAACCCTAACCAAGTCTCTGAAATGACCCAAAATAGAAGGTGTTTTGTTGATTCTTCTGTGTGTCTCCTATAAAGCAAAAGGATGGCCTCTTGAAAAGTACTGACACACACACCAGCCATCAGGTGCTAGTGCTGTCTTAGTAATAGGGTCTACTATGTTAGGAAGTATCATGAGTTTTTAAACTGTGTTGTCCACGTATTGCTTAATTCAAAGAGAGGAGAAAACCTATACACTTATACTTAAAGTCACATTATCCTGTGGATAAGCTAGAATGGAAATATTTCATTTGTGAAATAAAAATATATTCATTACTACAGTTAACTTTGAAACAAAGAGAAATAAAAAGTGAATATATGAACATTTTGCTGGTCCAGATATCCACTATGTAGAATTTTTTTCCACTCATATCATTTAAATCATTTCAAAGAGAAAGTTGCAACTAAAGAGTAATTTGAATTTAAACACTGAACACACAAAACACAGTCTTTTTTTTTTTTTTTTTAAAGATTATTTATTTATTTATTTGACAGAGAGAGACACAATGAAAGAGGGAACACAAGCAGGGAGAGTGGGAGAGGAGAAGCAGACTTCCGGCTGAACAGGGAGCCCGATGCGGGGCTCGATCCCAGGACCCTGGGATCATGACCTGAGCCGAAGGCAGACGCTTAACGACTGAGCCACCCAGGCGCCCCACAAAACACAGTCTTAAAGACACATCTTTAATAAAAAAATGAATTTAGATATTGCAATCCATAATTCTGGTCTGAAATGGCCTATATAAAATATAATACTTAACCGACAAACCAACATCCTTTGCAGCTACCCATTTACTACCAGAGTATCAGAGTAACAAGTACAGCTTGACTTCAGAACACAAAAGCAGATGTTCAAGTGACTTAGGAGATATTGTTTGATTTCTCTTTTTAAGGTGAAAATGGCTGAAGAAATATAAGATGTAGATAATGTAATTTTTTCAGTGAAATTAATACTTAAAAAAGATAATACCATTTTATAAATTAATTTAGCCTTTTATTTGTGGGTGTGGTCATATAAATTGGGGGTCTATTCTCTAGTAATAAATTTTTCTGATATTAATTTTTTCCAGTATGACCTTGGAAAAGTCTATTTATTTCTCCGAACCTCAGTTTTCTCACATGCAAAATGAATAGATTGGATTGGAAAATCCACCCACCTTTGAAATTCTAAAATTTCATGATTCTACTATGTTGGATATGCCATTGTAAAAGTATTTTAGACTTACTATGTGAACTAAGGCGTGTTATATAACCTTCCTGAGCCTCAGTTGTCTCATCTGTAAAGCAGCTAAAGCTTTATATATTTTGAGAATTGGAGCTGAATATGAATGAACTTCAAATTCAGAGGCATCTAGTTGATTTATCATTAATTCCACTTCTTTAATAATTATTGTTTCTAATGACATGATCATAGTATTCAAATTTAGAGTGTGATATTATGGCAACCATAAGCACCATTTTGTTCCTGTCTAGATTATCTCAAAAATATTATTTTCTGATATTAGCTTTTCAGTTTGTCTTTGGTTAGAAATGTCTAGTAAAGATTGTTTTCCTAATACATAGATCCTCTCACCTCCAAAATTACCAGCATACTTATAAACCTGTCTTCAAGTAGTTATAATAAGGGAAACCCATATTCATGTCTTTTAAAAGTTTATAGTTTAATACATTAATCTAATATAATATTATGGACAGTTCTGTGAGGAGGGTTGCATTTATTAAAATCCCCATTTTATAGATGATGGTATTGAGACTCAGAGATTAAAGCCCCCTGTCCAAAATCCCACAGCTAGTAAGATTCAAACTCGGTCTTTCCAACCCTAAATTCTATATCCTTTCCAAGACAGTACATTCCCATCATTATGAGTGTGTAGATAATATTCCTATTTACTTAAATAATTAAAACACTTATTTATAATGAACTCCATCACTGTGACTGAGACATATCCCTCTTTTGGGGAACACTATAGTACATGAGTAAAGACTTTAGATTTCATTTCCATGTAGTCAGCCATTTCACCTCTTTGTATTGTTTACCTCATATTATGAAAATTACATGTTCTGTAGTCCTTATTATATTATTATTAAGTGATTTCAGGGTTTTAAAGTTACTGGCATAGCGTTTGATATTTTATATGATGAGGGCTATTCAGAGATCAGAAAATGGCCCTTTTCAATAAATCTATTTTAAAAGTCTTTATAGAACTATCTAAATTATTATATTTACTCTAATTTGGTTTTATTTTATATGGCTTGAAATAAGTGATCCACTAGTGATATTTGGAAATATTTAATATAGAAATCTTTACTTACAATATTTATTCAGTGAGTTTGCCATTCATCATTCATGGCTATTCTATAGAGACTAAGCTTTGATTGCCTACTATCCACCAATACTACCTACGTTAACAAATAACAGTAATGGTTCCAATCCTAATTTATCAAAAGTTTTCAATAATAGAAGTGCTTAAGAGCTTCAGCTACCTGAAATTCCCCAAATTGAAGTGTAAAAACATTAAAATTTATCAAGCTTATTAAATGATATTCCCATTACAAAGTTATTATTTCAAGACACAGTCTGGTATGGAATAAAACTAAAGAAAGCGATCATGATATCTGTCTAATTCATGTCAAACAACCCTAAGAAATGTTTTAGAAGCAGCAGGAATAAAGTAGTAGTAGAAATTTTAAGTAACAGCTCTTTATAAAGGAGAATTAAAATGAGAAGCAGGAAACAATGGAAGGAGGAAAAAAGAAAGATGGAAGAGATGAAGAAATTTTTATTGTGATCTATAACAGTCTCAGAAATTCTTAGAAGATTGGACCTTTGATACTGAAATATGTCAAGGCAAGAAACAGGAGCTTAGGTAGATTACTCCTCAAAAATAAAACACATATTTTTATTACCCCAACTCCAACCAATGTCTTGGGTTTTATCCATATGTATATAAGCAGTAAAACTAGTCATTGTGATAGTTACAGTAATGATTAAAGAAAGAACTGAGATATGCACTCCTTGCATCTTAGCTAAAGAATCACGAACAATTTTAAATAAATAATCACAGTTCTAAAGGAAATGGCTGTCATCAGTTGAATCTTTATGATCATACATGCATCTCCTTTGAATATATTCTATCCAAATAAACAACGTAGTTCTTTAAAATTTGTGATAACAGAATATATAAATAAAAATTACAAGTCACTAATAAGACAGATAACCCAATTTAAAAATGAGTAAAATACTGTAAAAACATCTTACCAAAGAAAATATATGAGTAGGCAATAAGCACATGAAAAGATGCTCAACATCATTAGTCATTAGGAAATGTAAATTATGGTTATATCAGATACTACTTTACACTCACTACATACTCACTAGAATAGCTGTAATAAAAAAAGACAGATAATAAGAATTGGCAAGAATAAGGAGAAACAAGAACTTTGGAAAACAGCTTGGCAGGTTTTTTTTTAATTTATGTATTTATTTTAAGAGAGAGAGCGCGACTGAGCAGGGTGACTGGCAGAGGACGAGAATCTCAAGTAGACTCCCCATTGAATGGGGATCCCGAAGCAGGGCTTGATCCCACAACCCATGAGATCATGAGATCATGAACTGAGCTGAAACCAAGTGTTGGACACTTAGCTGACCTAGCCACCCAGATGCCCTCAGTTTGACAGTTTCTTAAAAAGTTAAACAAGGTTTACTGCACGACCCAGAAATTCCACTCCTAGGTATTTACCCAAGAGGAATGAAAATATATGTACACACAAAACATTCATGTAGATATCTATAGCAGCATTATCTATAATAGCCAAAAAGTGGAATCAACTCAAATATCTATCAACTGGTAAATGGATAAATACTACATAACCAGAATACTATTCAGCAATAAAAAGGAATGAAGTACTGACATATGTTGTAATATAGATGGACCTCAAAATTATTTTGCTTGTGAAATGAAGTGAAAATAGCCAGATATGTTATGATTCCATTTATATGAAATACCTAGAAAAGGCAAATTGAGGTACACAGAAAATAGATTAGTGCTTGTGTGGGGCCAGAGGTAGGAAAGAGCTGTGACCTGCAAATGGGCAAGAGTAATTCTTTAGAGTAATGGAAATGTTCTAAAATTGGATTATGGTAGTGGTTACACAACTCTAAATATCCTAAAAACACTGAATTGTACACTCAAAATGGGTGCATTTTATGGTATGTAAATTATACATGAATACATTTTTTTTAAAGAGGCCAAAAAAATGGTAACAACATTCCATAGTACTTTTTTTTTTTCTTTTATGTAATTGGGATTGAAGATGGACTTGGCACTTGCAGTACATGCAGCTAGTAACATTTCATGAGTATGTCAAAGCAGAGTGATACTTTGGGAAACTCCAATCCCAAGTGTAAAGAATTCCAAGTAAGAACATTGGAAGAGCAAAGAACCGCCCTGATGCTCATCCTTTGGGTTCATCCCATGGTTCATACCAAAATTCCTACTATAGGTCAGACACTGAAAGTTATGTCATGTGACCAGTACACATGCTGTCCAATGTCCTGAAACTTTTCAAAAAATGATTTCACATATATTTTATGTGTAAACACTCAGTAGACAAAATAGGCATGGTCTCAACAATATTTGAAATAATTCTCAAAGATCTATAATAATAATAGTAAAGAATAAAATTAATGTTTTATGTCTTCTAATATACATTTTTTACCCATGTTTTATATCTCCAGCTAAAATGTAACATATTTGAGGCCAGCACTCAAGCATATATCATTTACCTTTATATCCTTTTTTTTCTTTTTAAAGATTTTATGTATTTATTTGAGAGAGAATGAGATAGAGAGAGAGCATGAGAGGGGGGAGGGTCAGAGGGAGAAGCAGACTCCCTGCTGAGCAGGGAGCCCGATGCGGTACTCGATCCCAGGACCCTGGGATCATGACCTGAGCCGAAGGCAGTCGCTTAACCAACTGAGCCACCCAGGCGCCCCTACCTTTATATCCTTAAAAGAACCTAGTGTCACTATAAATGCAAGTGGTCAGTGGTCACCCTGTTAGAGTAGATGCTGAATGATGATTGTTGAGTAAATGTGAGAAGCTCTCATATGCCTGACTCTGACTCTCCATTCAACATCCGTCTTTGAAAATCTAACCAAGAAACAGGCAAAGGCTGAGCATTTAATTTGTTCATGGATTAGGAGCTGGCAAAACATGGACTGATATCTGATATTACTTTATCAAGTTGAGCTTCTCAGTTCTTGAAATCACCACACCTTTTAGTCCTTGGTTATAAAGGCTCACACTTAGTATTCTGCTAAACTCCTCTTAGTCATGTTAATAATTTCTCCTCCTTAAGATTGACCATACTCTTTTTTTTTCTCACTGGTATAGCTTTGTTCATTGGCATATGAATTATTTTCTAAAACAATACTGTGTTTTAATGCAATATTGCAGGTTCTGACTTCTCCTGGATGCATCAAATTATACTTAAGTTAACTGCATGTCCAATTTTTGGATTGAGAACAAGTACTCAAAAATATATTTATAACTAGTAAATATATAATATTTAAGATTGATGACTTTATCTGTGTATTTCAAATTCTCTGCAACTATTACTTTGATAATCAGGAAAATAGACACTTATAATCCATGTAGTCTATCTGGTTAACATACTGCATGATAACAGTTAATATTTTAAAAATTTTACAGAACAAAGAATGGGAAAACTATGTTAATAATGCTTATGTCTGGATAACCAAGCTAGGGGTGATTTTTTTTCTTCTACATTTTTGAATTTCTACAATTACCATGTATTCTTTATTTTAGAGAAAATTACACATAATTTAAAAGAAGAAAATAGTATATTCCTCTGGAAGCTCAATTAGCACATGGAAAACAAATTTCCATTTTTTGAAGCCAGTGGCTTTTTTTTTCTATTCAGCTATTTCAATTAATATAAAAGCTCTTTTAACACTCTCAAAACTGTGAGAATTGCTAAAATTTATACCTCATACATTTCTATAGCAATGAAAATCCCACCAACGGCATCTTTGGGTATCAAATATTATTTAGCTGACACTGCTGTACTTTGGATTATCTGTATACTTGTTATCTAAGGCAAGCCTTTGGCATTTCTTAGAACTATTTGAAGAACTGAAGAAGCTTATTAAGAAAATGAGTTTGTGCTTTTTTAATCTTTGTAAATAACAAGAGATTTGCTGTAGGCATCAAGCCTTAAACGTGTTATGGTGACCCTTTTCTAAACAAGACATAAATTGGCCTTCAACAGTATGTAACTTAGGATCAATTCCAACTTCACAATTCGTTTCCTTTTATGTCTGTTTTCAGTGTGTTGTGTTTCTAATTGAGAGTCCAAATTTTTATTTTACTTAAAATCAAAGAATGTAGACCAAAAAGCTAAGCTGTTCCAAAGCCAAACTATGCTTTATGTCTTATTTTGTGGGTTATCAACTAATTTTCAACTATGTAAATGATCTCCGAGAATGACAGAAAAATTACAGATTATGTAGATTTAGATGAAGTATAAAAATAATAAGCCCTATTTAATCATGTAAATTTTCTTAATAAAACAGTATTCAATTTCCAATTTAAGCTTTACATTCTTATATAAGATACACAGAATTTATAAGGGTTTATATTACCTAGTTAATGATTACATATGTATTGTATCTATGCATTAGCAATTTTCAAAAAGTTGAAGTAATTACCTTCAGAAAACACACCCTATTTAGGTGAATAATACTGCATAAGGATATTAAGAAGTTTCTTCATTCTACTCTTTTAACTACTAATCTCACTCAGTTGTAGAGAATGTATGAAAATGCAATAGCCAATTTGGTATTGTGATTAGAAATTTATATTTCATTCTGACCCATAATGTATTCTGAATTAAGTATCGATATATAATACAATGAATTGAACTACACTTTTGGTCTTTTCTAAGTTAAAAAGAATTAAACCATAAGTTTAATCTTTCTCAGAGCACTTTCAGCTTCATTTTAGAATGTGTAGATTTGAATCATAAATATTTTTATTCCCAAGTTTCTTCAGATGATGTCAAAGAGTTTTATAGACATTGATAATTTAATTACAGTTCTAAAAGTCCCTGCAAAACAGGATTAGAAATGTTGTTATATCATTAGGTTCTTTAGTAAGATTCACATTTGCCTGTGAGTTACTTTTTATAATTATACTACATAATTAAATATGCTATATATCTTTATATCATTTATTCATTCGACATTTATTATCTAGTAAGTTTATGACACTGTTAAGGTGATTATGTATAGACAGCAAATAAAACAGCAAAAGTATTTCCACTCTTGGAGCTCATAGTCTATTAATATTAAACATATGAAAATGAGTCTTTTGTTAAAATAAAATAATGCGACAGGTAAATAATAAAACTGTTAGACTATAATTGAAAAAAAAACCAACTAAGTTCTATATAGCCATTTTTCATATCCTCTTTAAATAATCCAAGATTAAGATAGTTCTCTTTACAATCTACTTCTAATTCGGGGATTTACAATCTACTTTCCAATAAGCAAGTAAATAAATCCAAGGTAAAATAAAAGTTAACAACAGTGTTCTGACCTAATTATATCATATTCCCTGCAATATTTTTGATTCATCTCTATTTAGATATCTTTCAGCCTGTCAAACTCAACACATTCCATATGGAAATATCATCCTTTCTCTCAAATGACTTCTCTTCCATTGATCCCTATCTTTGAAAATGGCACTTTAGGCCACTCCACTAATGAAGAAAGAAATCTACGAGTCTTGTTTCCTCACTCTGCCTCATTCTCCAAATGCAATCTATTGCCAATCATTTTCAGCTCTGCTTCCCAAATAGCTTTTGATTTTGTCTGTTTCCCATTGCCCCAGTCGCCATCCCCTTATCTATCACCTTCTCTTACCTCATGATATCACCACCCTTTACTATCTGGTTTTCCCTGTGGCCAGATGATAGTTTTGAAATCCAAATTCGACCATATCATTTTCCTTTTAATCTGGATGCTTCCCTTTGAATCTTCAAATAAAGTCCCCATGACCAAGCCCCTCCTGATCTACCTCTATCTCCATCCTCATTTATCGTGTGTCTTGCCCTGGGCTCTCACTGCTCCAGCCACACTGAACCTCTTTCTGCAATCCCAGCTGAGTTTTTTCTTGTCTCCTTCATATTGTCTAACAAGCTGTTCTCTACCTGGATCACATGTACACCACACTAAAATTTCCCTCCTATTTCCCAGCCCCCTAAACCTTTACCTTTAACAAGTAGAATTCCTATTTATCTTTCAAATTTGAGATTTAAAGTCATTTCAGGGAGGTTATCCATCTTTCCCCCCCAACATACACACCCATCTTGAGTAGAGATAACTACAGGACATGTGACTATTTGTTTCACATCCATTATAACATTCAGGACATGTGACTGTTTGTTTCACATCCATTTACCCTGGTAAGGACCATTTCTCTGAATCCTATTACAGGGTTTTGCACATGGTAGATGCACAATAAATTTTGTTGAATGCAAATGAATGAATGTGTCTGAGAGCTAGAATGAAACTTTTCAGAATGATTTCCAGCAGATGAAAAAAAAAACTTTTAAGTAGATTAATCTCCATGAAGTGTTCCATAAGAATGTATTTAATCCGTTCACTGTAACTTATAGATTGAGTATTAAATAAATTTTAAATATCCAGGCTCATTGCAATGGTCATATATGTATGTTGTGAATTTGGAAGGGGAAAATGCCTTCAAAACCCATTATTGGTAATGTTACGATTTGTATTTTAGTTGTAAATGTTGTGGCATGGTATCAGTAGCTGAGAAAAGCAGTCTCTGGCAAATGGAATGGTTAAGAGTGTAAAGAAAATCAAAATCTGATTTTTAAAAATAACTACCGATATTAATAAAAGCCAAATGGATTTCTTGCAAATCTGGTAAATAAAGATGGGTTTTGAAGCTTAGACTTTATATCTCTTTTGATTCATGAGCTAATTTTCAAAGCTGAGTTATAAGCTTTAGTTTATATTGTACCTGAGGCGCAGGCAGACTCATACAATAGCCGCACTTCAAGTGTCACTATAATACAGTAAATGTAATAAAATTACATTTAAATAATGTAAAAAATCTAATTTAAACAGGGGAAAATGAAATTTAAGGTTGAAGTTAATGCCTTTTCCGGCTCCCGATGTTGTCCTTTCCTGCTAGACCCGTAGTGGTACCGCGAGCCTTTTCATGTTAATATTTGGTAGCACGGCTAGCTCTAGAGAAATATATAAGTATTCAGCCACTCTCCTCTCTAGATAAGACATGGTCATCTGACAAGCAGCTTTAAACAAGGTGACATACGTCATTTGTGAGGATAAACTTGGCATTTGATTGCCACCAACCTGTATATTGCTGCCTTTTCCTCATAGTTGCAATTTTATTTCTCGAGGAGAGTTACATTTTGTAGAACACTGACTGGACTGTTCAACTTCTTTGAGAAGCAGAGCAGGATAAAATTTTGTAAGTTGAGGAGAAATGACTGCAATGGAACATTTTTTGATGGCTATTTATTTTGAAATTAGAAAACCACCATGAAAAATTTTGATAGCAAATAGCAAGTTTCGCGGACTCAGTGAGCATTTTAATGAAAGTATTTTGCTTTCTTTTAACCTTTCAGGCCGATTTCCTTATCTCTAAATGGAAATAATAGTAGTATTGTCCTCAGGATTGGTTTGCAAACCAGATGGGTTATTGTACGTAAAGGAGGTAGAACCGTGTCTGACACATGTTAAAAACTATATTTGTGTGTGTTACCTATTATTATCATATTTACGTTATTTAAAAACATAGCTAGGGAACTTAGACAAGTTAAAGTTTCCTTAAATAGATAAAGGATCTAAAAATATCAAGGTTAAGGATAGTTTAAACTTGTCTAAGGGCTGCTTTGTAATAAACTAAAATGTATTGAACATTGCATTTTGTAATAAACTAAAACGTATTGAACATTGCATTTATTTATTTTAAAATTGAAACTCCGAACAACTCTTTATTTCTATAAATGTAAACTTTTCCTTTGTCATTACATTGAAATATAATTAAGCAGCACTGTAAAACACAGATGTACCTGACTCCTTTTTTTTCCTCCTCCCAAACCACAGTTCCTAATAAGAACATTTTTTCCTTCCAAACTGATGTGTTTTGGTGCTGCAAGTGCTAAAAGTATGTATCTGATGTGTGGATGGGTTATTCTGTGAACCTGAACTGTGGGTTGTGAAAACAGATTTCTCTTCAGCCCTCATTTATCACCACTTCTCATCATTTTGCACAGAACTTTGCATACACACCAGACTTCTCTGATTTACAGTTTCGGTCTCCACTCAGCCGGTGATACAAGTAACTCACTTTAGCTCCCGAAGTTTAATTAC
This sequence comes from Phoca vitulina, assembly GCF_004348235.1. Taxonomy (NCBI): domain Eukaryota; kingdom Metazoa; phylum Chordata; class Mammalia; order Carnivora; family Phocidae; genus Phoca; species Phoca vitulina. Next base: position 28,061,769 of record NW_022589707.1, on the reverse strand, counting down.
TTATAATCTCAACCCATATGCCTCTATCTGTATTCAGTATTGCTGTATTCCTTTCAAACTGCTATATACATCTACCTGTATTCCATTGTCTGATATCAGTAAGTTTGGTAAACCAAAATAATTAACTTTTCATGTTGCCAAAAAAAATCTTTACCTTACAAATAAATCCACATTAATGTCCTTATTTTCTATTAAGGCAGTCCCCTTGTTTATTAAAAATACAATTCATTTTATAACCACACAGATGTACAACATCCAGGTAGGTGTTTACGTAAACAAATTGCAAATTGACATGAAATTAAATATGTCTGTTTTGCCTGATTCCAGAGATGTTAGATTTTTAGGTAATTGCGCATGTTTAGATTTGCATTAAATTATTCATTTGCAAATATCAATAAGCTTTGTAAGCACACATTAGCTTTGAAACCCATCCATTAGGTTGATATGACTACTGCAGGTTTTTGATACACTTCGATGACCTCTCTGAGTGCTCAGTTTTCTTTAAAACATTAAAGTGGACTTGGCTTACTTAGGGAAGCCATGAGATACCTGATGTGGAGGATTTGTTCCTTAGACACACAAAAAAACTGCAGTTGTGTTGGAGATAGGATACGAAAGTGATGAACTTAAGCAGGTCTACTACTTTAGTATTAAACATGTTCTGGCTTTTAAAACAAGTAAGAGCAGGTCAAAATTAAAATACAGATCTTGTCAAGCAGAGAAAGACAATTATCATATGGTTTCACTCATATGTGGAACATAAGCAATAGCACAGATGACTACAGGGGAAGGGAGGGAAAACTGAATGGGAAGAAATCAGAGAGGGAGACAAACCATGACAGACTATGGACTCCGGGAACCAAACTGAGGGTTACAGAAGGGAGGGGGGCGGCGGAGGGGGTAACCAGGTGATGTGTATTAAGGAGGGCACTTGTGGTAATGAGCACTGGGTGTTATACGCAACAAATGAATCACTGAACACCACATCAAAAACTAATGATGTACTGCATGCTGGCTAACTGAACATAATAAAAAAAATACCAGAAAAAAATAAAAAAATAAAATGCAGATCTTGAGAGAGAGGGGGATAAAATTTGTCCTATTTCTGTTCAAGCAACATTGCAGTATGCTTCAGAAATTTGTTTTAATCTCTGAAAATGACAGGTGTCGGGTCTTTTATGATGCAATTCAGAAAAGTTTTGGTCAAGAGGTCATATTGCTGCTGTGTGTTAGTCAGTGGCCCTGTCTCTTGTGGAACTTGCCTTGTTTGAAGTGTTTCCAAGGCAAGATATTTTCTGTGATGCACATCAGTTAAGTAATGTGTTTGGGAATAGTTTTACATATAATTAAAAAGCTAGGAAAATCTTTTATAATTAAAAATAAAAACTGTTGTTGGGGCACCTGGGTGGCTCAGTCATTAAGCGTCTGCCTTTGGCTCAGGTCATGATCCCAGGGTCCTGGGATCGAGCCCCGCATCGGGCTCCCTGCTCAGCGGGAAGCCTGCTTCTCCCTCTCCCACTCCACCTGCTTGTGTTCCCTCTCTCACTGTGTCTCTCTCTGTCAAATAAATAAATAAATAAAATCTTTAAAAAAAAATAAAAATAAAAATAAAATAAAACTGTTGCTCCTTTTGAACACAATGAAACCCCTCAAAGTACATGGGGGATACACAGTTTAACAAAGAACATGTACTCAGGACTCATTAAATAATAAAAATGTATATTTATGACTTTTTGAAACTTTTGTTATTAATGTCTTGGTTCATTTAAAATACAAGGTTAGGTATTCACTTTTAAAAAAATAAGTATCATTTTAATATAAAGTTGTTTTTATTATTTAATTTATTTTTAAATTTTAATTCCAGTGTAGTTAATATATAGTGTTGTATTTCAGGTATACAATATATTTCAGGTGTACAATAGAGTGATTCAGCAATTCTATACATCACTCTGTGCTCATCATGATAAGTGTATTCTTACTCCCTTCACCTATTTAACTCATCTCTCCACCCACCTCCTCTCTGGTAACCATCAGATTGTTCTCTTTAGTTAAGAATCTGTTTCTTGGTTTGTCAATCTCTCTCTTTTTTTCCTTTTTCATTTGCTTTGTTTCTTAAATTCCACATATGAGTGAAATCAAATGGTATTTGTCTTTCTCGGATTGATTTATTTCATTTAGCAGAATACACTCTAGTTCCATCCATGTCATTGCAAATAGCAAGATTTCATTCTTTTTTTATGGCTGAATAGTGTATATATATATATATATATATATATATATAATATACCACATCTTCTTTATTCATTCATCTATCAGTGGACACTTGGGCTGCTTCCATAATTTGGTTATTTTAAATAATGCTGCAATAAACAGAGGGGTGCCAATATCCTTTCAAATCAGTGTTTTTGTATTTTTTGGATAAATATCCAGTAGTGGGATTACAGATCGTAGGGTAGTTCTATTTTTAATTTTTTGAGGAACGTCCACATTGTTTTCCACAGTGACTGCACCAGTTTGCGTTCCCACCATCAGTGCAAGAGGGCTTCTTCTTTCTCCACATCCTCACCAACACTTTTTGTTTCCTGTATCATTGATTTTAGCCATTCTGCAGGTGTGAGGTGATACCTCATTATAGTTTTGATTTGCATTTCCCTGATGATGAGTGATTTTGAGTATCTTTTCATTTGTCTCTTGGCCATCTGGATGTCTTCTTTGGAAAAATGTCTGTTCATATCTTCTGCCCATTTTTAATTGGATTACTTGTTTTTGGAGTGTTGAGTTTTATAAGTTCTTTATATATTTTGGATACTATCCCTTTATTGGAACTGTCATTTGCAAATATCTTCTCTCATTCAGTAGGTTGTCTTGTTTTGTTGATTGTTTTCTTTGCTGTTCAGAAGCTTTTTATTTTGATATAGTCCCAATAGTTTATTTTTGCTTTTATTTCCCTTACCTCAGGAAACATATCTAAAAAATTGTTGCTATAGCCAATGTCAGAGCAATTACTGCCTGGGCTCTCTTTTAGGATTTTTATGGCTTCAGGTCTCACATTTAGGTCTTTAATACATTTTGAGTTTATTTATTTTATTTTTTTTAAGATTTTATTTATTTACTTGACGGGGTGTGGGGGAGAGAGCAAGCACGAGGGAAGGGAGAGGGAGAAGCAGGCTCCCGGCTGATCAGGGAGCCCAACGCGGGGCTCCATCCCAGGACCCTGAGATCAGGACCTGAGCCGAAGGCAGACGCTTAACTGACTGAACCACCCAGGTGCCCCTTGAGTTTATTTTTGTGTGGGGGGTAAGAAAGTGGCCCATTTTCATTCTTCTGCCTGTGGCTGTCCAGTTTTCCCAACACCGTTTGTTAAAGAGACTGTCTTTTTCCCATTGGATATTTTTGCCTCCTTTGTGGAAGATTAACTGGCCATATAATCTGGGGCTTGTTTCTGGGCTGTATTCTATTGCTTTATGTGTTTGTTTTTGTGCCAGTACCATACAGTTTCGATTACTACAGCTTTGTAATATAACTTGAAATCTGGATACCTCCACCTTTGTTTTTCTTTTTCAAGATTGTTTTGGTTATTCAGAGTCTTTTGTGGTTCCATACAAACTTTAGGATTATTTGTTCTAGTTCTGTGAAAAATGCTGTTGGTATTTTAATAGGGATTGCATCAAATCTGTAGATTGCTTTGAATATATGGACATTTTAACAATATCTTGTCTTCCAACCCATGAGCATGGAATATCTGTCCATTTGTTTGTGTCCTCTTCAATTTCTTTCATCAATGTTTTATAGTTATTTTTTAAATGAAAAAAGTTCACTCCTAAAGCACAATATTATATTTTTAGGTGCTTTAAAATGTTATCTACTGAAAGATCTTAAGGTTTGTCTATAGCCATCAGCTAATGGATTTATTTTTTTACATGTAACTAAAATTTGAGATTAAATAAAAATAGAAAATATTAATAACCACAAATTACCTATTTTCCCAGCAGAACCCGGGAGGCACTTTAATGTTTGCTCTATCAAGAGATACTGTGCTGTCAGGGAAATAACAAACTTTTGAAATGACTGTCTTGACACATTGTATATTTTCATGAAACTGCAGACCTAGGAATGTAGCGAGATAGCAATTATATTGCCTTTGATGTGGGCAGATTTGTATTTGAATTTCCTAATTATCAGCTGTTGGCCTTTGTCTAGTGACTTAATCTCTCTGATCTTCAAATGATCGTGCCATCTATTCCACGTGGATGGGGGAAATTAAACAAATATAAAATGCCCAGTACTTTCTGCAATATACACCCATTACATTGGTTGTACCTTGTTCTTATTCTTATCACCAAGAAAAGAAGTTCCTCCTTCTCATTTGTCCTTCACACATTCATTTGTTCATTCATTCATTCATTCATTCATTCATTGTATTCAGCCATGGCATGTAGGACTTAAAACAGATACAGTGGTTGTTTTCTTTCAGCTTATAACCCAGTGAAGGAGAGAAGTGCATCATGTACCTAGCACAATACTTGGCTTATAATAGCTGCTTAATACATAAAGAGAAATGGTAGGTAATTACAAGTTGCAATAAATGCTCTAAAGAAAAAATAATAAAGTGATACAAGAAAGGAATGCAGAGGGCATCTATTTTAAATTGGGAAAATGACATTTAAGCTACAAGTGAAAGATGAGTATGAGCTAGCCAGAAGCAAAATGGAAGCATGAAAGGTATGTTCGGGGGGCAAGCAAGAGTTCAGTTTGGATATAAAATATCTGTACAAAATCCAGTGACAACATTAGATGGTTTATTATATAAGTCTTATGATTAGAAGACAGTCATTATCTGAACTAATGCTACATCTTTTCTCTAGGAAAACAAACTCCTGCTTTGTTAAATTCTTAACCTTAATTTTGGCTATATATTTGCCATTGATTTATAGTGTTATAGCTAGGTCATGCATGATTTTTTAAATGAGGAACAATACATTATATTGTAATTATTAACATTCAACCCCCATATTTCTCTTCTATAAACTAAAATCTGAATTCCCTAAGCCTTTTTTTTTCCTTCGCTTTCTAACCCCATAGCAACTTCACTCATCTCTGGTTTCTAGATAGTCTAAATTTTAAATTTTTTTCAGTGATCCTTTATCCAAATAAAGTTCTAAGGCAACTATTGTGCCCTGTAAAGGTTTAACTATTACAAATCATAGTAGATGGGACACTTTTTAGTATTGATATTTGGTATTCTCCCCATATATACAATAATCATAGGTGAATTTTTAATACCATATTGTCATCTTTACATACAGATCATATCATTTTTGTTTCTTTCTGGCAATTAGACTTGGTGATATATTTCTTGTTTTCTATTTTTCCTCAAGTGTGTATTGACAGTATCTAAATTGAACTTCTGCTTTCAGATACTACTCTATAAAACTCTTCAGATTAACAACAAGCACTGATTGAACCAGTGGCACACTGTATTAGCCACATGTCACTTTTTTAAAATATCCTACTAGCAAGACAATCAGTTGAAATTTAATAAAAGGGCTTACCCACATCTGGGTATATTGTTTTTTCTGACTCCAGGATATTTGTAAATACCATTTCTCTGTCACAAGAGAAAGTTATACCAATGTACTTTATAAAAGACATGAGTATAGCTCATGTTACTTTACTAGAGATTTGAAAATTGATTGATTAGCATGATCTGTTCCAGTGACTTCTGGAGAAATGTTAAGCTTACTTTCAAATCTGTAACAGTGTCTCTCTAAGGTGATCAGTTAAATTTTCTTTCTAGTGTTTCACAGTGAAGGCATTTTACCTCTCTCAAATTTCTGAAAGGTGTAGTAGTTGAAGGCAAAGGGGTGTATCAAGATATTTAAGTACTCAATGATATATGTCATCTTGCTGATCTGAATATGAAGAGCTTTTAAAAGTAATTCTTAGTAAATTCCTTTGGCATTTTTGTTTGGTTTCTACTTCTTCATCACAGATAGTAGGCATGTTAGTTGTCTGATAACTTTTTTGTGGTGTGTTAAAAGCCTTGACCTTCTTTGCAAATCTAAGTGACTTACGTTCACTGCCTTCTCTTATAATAGTTCTTGGGCTGATTAAATTGTTTAATAAACAGATTGCTTTAAAAATACTTTCCCATTTATTAAAAATAAATATTGAGCTTCTATGGTCTTCAGAACTCTCTGAAATGATTCCAGAAGAAGAAAACTAAGTCCAAATGTACTTGGAGAATTTGAAGTCCGGCCAAGTGAGAGTACACATCAGGGATGTTAACTATGACCAATACAAAGGAAACTGCAACTTTGAGTATGAAAAGGTGTTAGAGGTTTCTCTTCCAAGTTCTTGTAAATTTCATGTAAATTAAGAAATTTCCATTCTGTCAGGAGCTGGTAAGTGACAGAGCTGGGAGAGCACCAGGAACCTTCACTTTAGAAACTTTAAATACGATTCAGTCATTCACTGAGTAGTTAAGTTCCATTTAAGTCCTCAGATTATTTTGTTTACTATCAGTACTCTGTGGATATTATGTCATTTTCAGTGACAGCTTATGAGAGCTCCTGGCACAGAATACATGTTTTTCCTTGTAGGTGTTTAGGAAATAGATGTTTTTCCTCCATAATTCCTTTCTCCTCCATCGTATGGCCATCTCCTCTTCAAAAGCAAAATGATATAAAACAGAGTTTCTTCATACATTCCTTCAGCAAACTTTGAGAACCTTTTGGGTGCAAGACCTCTGTCAGATGCCAGGGATTTAAATTTGAGTAATGAAGCTCCTTTCCATTGCTGTTTTTTTGCTGGACCTTTCCTGGTGCATTGATACCTGGTGAGTAACTTGCCCCTTGCTTTCCTTGACAGCATTTGTCCCTGATTCTCATTCTGCCTCTCTGGACTATTTTTCATCTCTTTGTGGGAATCTCTTCACTTATTGGCCTTTTACATTAATGTTTTTGTAATCCTACTTCCTCCTGCTAGTCTTCTCATTCCATGATGTATCTCTGGGTCATCTCATCATTATAACTCTTACTTTACTCTGACCTTCCCCTGAGTTTCAGATGTATATATCCAGTGTCTAATAAACATTTCATTAAGATATTCCCTAGGGATTTTTAAGCTGCATAAGCCCCACACTAAATTTATTAAAGTCTCATCCCAGCCCCAAGCTGTTTTTCTCTTTCTCGATTTTATAGCTCAATTTATGGAACGGCATCCAATCAGCAAATGAAGTCAATGCTTGGTCATCTTTCCACTTCACTTTCTCTAATTACCAGTCAGAAACACTGTCTTCCTCCTAACCATGTTGAGAACCATTTGCCATCATGGCACTGCACAAGGACACGGGAGTGTAAGTGCCTAAGGGAGTGTAAATGTGATTTATTAATGAGTTTCAGGCACTGTTGGTAAAGTGTCTTGTACATAAAAAAATCAGTACATTTTGACAGTTTTCCAACAGAGAAAAGTAAAGTATCTCATGAAGGAAGCGCCTTTTGGACGCTGGACAAGGTACCATGTGGGCAAGCTCTGTTACCCTCCTCTTCACACCCCCACAACTTACCATAGAAGTAGTTAAAGTACATCTCTTGACCAGCAGTCACCCTCAGAGTTCACTGTGTCCTTGTCCTCACTTTTGCTATCAAACCCCTCTCCTTACTCACAAGTCATTTTTCATACAGCTTCAGGGTAATTTAAGTAAAATAAACATGATCCTACAACTCTTTCTCTTAAAAACTTCTTAATAGTTTCCCATTGTTGAGTGATAAATCCAGGCTTGTTTTCATCACATTAGACTCTCCATATTGGCTTGGCTCTCCAGCCCCACCGTGCTACTTTGAATTTTATTTTCTGCAAATCCTGGAAATACATTTTGTTGCATCCTCCATGCTATCTTGTGCTCTGCACATGGTCTGCTGTGTGCCTAAAATGCCCACCTACCTAATCCCTCCTCGTCCTTCAATCCATCAGGATCCAGATTATCTTCCTCTCAAAGGCCCTATCCTCACTCTCATCCCCACCCCAAAACTTAGGCCATTTCCTCCAATAATATATTGAATGTGTCTCTATCATTTTACTCTCTGGAACTCTTTCAGAGAGTTCTTAGGTAAAAGACAACTAGGTGGGATGATGCTAGATTACAAAGAGGTTTAAAGGGTGTGCTAGGAAGCCATCAAAGTAATAAAATCTGCAGCTTTTCAAACATTAACCCTAAGTACTATGAAACAATGAGAAAGCCATGGGTGCTATGATTAGGCTGACTTTTGTTGAAAACTTAATTCTGGACACTTACCAGCTTTTTATCTTGGGTATTTTACCACAAAACTTTTAAATTTTAGTTTTCTTATCTTTCAAGTTGGTGGGGATAGTATTTATCCCTAAGAATTGTTGTGAGGTTAAAAAAAGAAAGTGTAAAAAGTGAGTGGCTTGGGCCTACCACATTGAAGATTTTCAATAAACCTTTAAAAACTTATCTATTTAAATATTCTACCTCTAAGAATTTTGATAAGGTATGATCTTCCATATCATTGCTATTTACTTTAAGAAAGTTAACATGTGGCATTAAATACTTTAAAAGCACAACTTAGATGTGGATTAACATCATTTTGAAAAAAGGAATATTCATTTCTCCAAAATTTAACCACAGTATTCCTTTAAAGGTAAAGTTTTCTACTTTTTAAAATTTATTAATTTATAGAAATTTTTGTATAAAATGTTCACATAAAATATGTCCATAAAGTTTTATGAATCTATAATTTTTAAATTTAAATATCTAGATTAAGACCCCATATAATCTTCATACTCTATATGCAAAAAGAGCTTTACAAGTTTGTACTTTTCAAAAAAGTAAATGATTTATCCTTCTGATTAAAACAAAGGGATAAGCTCCTTTAATGAATACCATGCCTCTTCTCAATTTCTCTCTCTCTCATCAGGTCTTTCTTACAAAAGAAAGCTTCATTTACATAGAAAAATTGCACGTGGGGAAAAAAATGTGCAACTCATATTCCTAAATAATATATGTGGTTTTAAAATCTGAACTCTTACCCTGTTTCATATAGCATTAGATCAAATTATATTAAAAATACCTTCCCATTTAATATTATTACAATAACAATTTCACAAGGCAAGTGAATTCTGTTCTCTATTTCCAAATATATTGAGGAACAAAAATTAAGCTTTCTAATATAAGGAAAGTAATAACGACAGTATTAAAAGGCATTTAAATCAAAGGAATATAAATGTAAAACAAAACTTAAAGGTCATCTTTCCAACTTCAGCTGAATGGCAAAACAATCTAAACTAAAATGCCTGAATATATAGTTAGCCTTGTTCATCTGTGACATGCAGCTTAAGTAATTTGGTACCAAAAAGGGAACGTGTTGTTAATGATGCAGTAATGAAATAAGCATGGTTTTATATATAAAAATTAGAATTGATGTAAGTAACCTTACTACTTGTATTTCAGTATTCTTTTTTTAACTACCATTGTAAGAATTTGCATAATCTTGAGTATGTCCACAGGACTATGTTACTCATGCAAATATCATCTGACATGAGTTTCTAGGCAGTGAGGGAAAATCTTAGACCCATCCCTTGTCTAATTTTTTTCAACAGGAGTTAAATTATTTAAAAAGCCAAATACTGTAGTAGTATTTTGGCCACATTTCAAAGCATGTCCAATTGGTTACAGTTGCTTGACTATGATTCTTTATCTTGATTTTTGCACTTATTTTCACTTTCAGAAAATTTCTGGTATTTTTCTAAATTGTTTCACTCTTCCAAAGGTTCAAATACACTAACTATTTGAGTTATCTATTGCTTTGTAACGAATCACACTAAACTTAGTGGCTGGAAGCCATAATAATGTATTTCTCATGATTCTGTAGGTTAGGGAAGGGAGGAGTGGGAGATGTTGGCTAAGTGGAACCTCTACCTGGTAAAGGCTGGGGTCATCCGTGCAGCTGGCTGGCTTCATCTGGTGGTGGGGCTAGGCTTCAACTTCCAAGAAAGCTTCAACAGCATACCTGACTTCTCGATGCTCCTCTGTGGCGTCTGTCTCCCCCAGTGTATCTCCTCCTCACTGCTCCCCATGTAGCCAGAATTTCCACTGAGCATGACAACTGGCTATCCAGAGCAAAGGCAAAAGTAGCCAATCCTCTTCAGAAAAAGAAGGAAATATGCATTTCCCAGAACTAGCGGCCTTTCCACCACTTTCTATTAGCCAAGGCAAGTCATGAGGCTAGTGTGGTCCAAAAGGATGGAGAATAGACTCCACCTCCTGATGGAAGAGCAGCCAGCATGTGCAGGAAGAAGAGGAACTATTTGGGGGCCGTCTCTGGCAACTAGCTGCATCCTTTGTGTATTAAAATAAAAACCCCTCATTTTGGCCAGGTACTCCTCATATTGCAAGTAAAAAAAAATTGAAAGAAAGGTTAAAATGGCAAATAATTATAGAGTCAAGAGCAGAAGCCTTTTTTTTTTTTTTTTACATCTGGTGCAGACATTTTTCCTTTGAGTTTTACTTAATTCACATTATTCCCAACATTTTAATATTATTTTGGATTTCTGAATAAGCAGTTTTCAAGTCTTTGCTCAACCATGCAACTTAATTATTAAAAAAACAAACCCCACCAGCTAGAAGCCTCTATTTCTACAATTGCAAGCAGTCATTCATGTCTTTAAGATGATTTTGCCACTGATATCTAAGTGCGTGTGTGTTTGGTTTTTGTTGTTGTTTGCCACATTTTAACAGTTAAGCAATGAGGGTCACATTCATTTATTCATTAACTACTGATTGAGCTCCTGCTACGTGCCAAGCATTGTATCAGGCCCTAGGCATCCAAATAAGAATAAGGAAGAGTCATGGCTTTTGAGGAACTTGTAAGATTATTTATCTTAAGTAAGTGAGTTAGATTTGTCTAGTCAGATTTATCTACTGTAAATCTCCGTAAGCCATTACTTAAAGACTTGATGTTTTGTGGAGCTTATAAAATAATTTAAAATATGAATTGCCTAGGAGTTAGCCTAACTGGACTGTAATTCCCAAGCTTCTGTGTTTTAAAGTAAATGCATATTCCTTTTTTTTTTCTTTCCTGTCATCTCATACGATACAAATATATTATCTGACACTAGTGAAACCGGGGTATCTGGTTAGTACATTGTGTAGAGGAAGAATTTGGACAGGGACGCATGTCATTGGGTCTTAGCTTTGCATAGACTAATGATGTAATCTTGAAAAAAGTCACAGAATCTTTTTTGGCCTCGGTGCTTTTTATTTTTTTAAGTGAGAAGTTTGGACCAGATGATTTTCATTTGCTATGAAAAACACCAGTTATCTACATTAATTGTTAAGCATTATTTCCTTCTTTCTTGTTCTCCTTCTGGAGTTCTCTCATAAATGAAAAGAAAGCAGATGATTTGTACATATGAAATAGCTTCTGTGGTAGTCAAAAACTGTATCAGAGAGATAAGAAAATGGCTTTATTATAGGTCTGGAATCTTGATGGGAGGAATGTGGGGGAGGGTGAAAGGTGGGAATTACTTCTTACCCTGGAGATTTTTTTTTTTTTTTAAGATTTTATTTATTTGCGAGAAAGAGAATGAGAAACAGAGAGCATGAGAGGGAGGAGGGTCAGAGGGAGAAGCAGACTCCCTGCCGAGCAGGGAGCCCAATGTGGGACTCGATCCAGGGACTCCAGGATCATGACCTGAGTCGAAGGCAGTCGCTTAACCAACTGAGCCACCCAGGCGCCCTTACCCTGGAGATTTTTTTTTTTTAAAGATTTTATTTATTTATTTGACAGAGAGAGAGAGATAGCGAGAGCAGGAACACAAGCAGGGGGAGTGGAAGAAGGAAAAGCAGGCTTCCTGCCGAGCAGGGAGCCCGATGCGGGGCTCGATCCCAGGATCCTGGGATCATGACCTGAGCCGAAGGCAGACACTTAACGACTGAGCCACCCAGGCACCCTACCCTGGAGATTTTGATTTGTGTTCCTCTACCCCAGCCCTCACCACCCCACCTTCCTTGAGTCTATCTTAATAAGCTGCAGTAAGTTATGGGAATATGTCTTCTGATTCAAGTTGTGTTAGATGTAGGGAGAGGGGGAAAAAAAGCAAGAAAACAAAAAATTCTCCTCTAGTGCTTTATTTTTATTAATGGTCTGTTAACCTGGCCACCATTGCATTGGTTCCCTACAAATGCTGAAGTATAATCACACCTGTCTTTGAGTTTTAAAGGTGTTTCTTGATGACTTCATCAGCCTGAATGTGCCTAAACACAAACAAGGTAGATTTCTCTTTTGTCTGCTTTCAGTGTTTTAAACTTGATTTCTGTTTCCATTGTGTATTTATATTTGGCCTCTGATAATTGACTTTTGGTTCTGATCACAGTAAGAGCTCTGTCTGATTTTGTAAGCCACTGTACTTTTCTCTTGAATGTGTAGATCATCACTTAACCATTGCTAGCTCTTATCTCCAGCGTATTTATTATACTATTTGGCCATGCTTGTATTCTACTCATTTGTTACCTTTCTGAGCTGTAATCTGATCTTCATTTCTATTTATTTATTTATTTATTTAGGCTGAGAATCAAGACTACTATTTGTCTATACATGGTTATAGAATATAAGTCAAACCTTAGGCAATTTGCTTTACTATGGTTTATATTATTACTTATGAGTTTCTTTGTGAACTTTAAAGCTCTCCTGTGGCATTATCCTGTGACTTTACCATCTTTCATTTCCTCCCTTGTTCCCTTCCTCCCTTCCTTCTGTCTTTCCTTATTCCCTCTTCCCTTTCAACCCTTCTTATCCTTACCTTTAAATTATTCAGCATTTACCTGCAGGCCGCTATGCTACATGCTACCATGTTTTCCCTCAATCTCTTTTTAAAGTCTTAACTTCTTCCTATTATTTTATTAATATTACCTTAGCCAGTTTTTTTTATATTTCTCCCAGATCTATTAGAAAGAGTTTCTGGCTCAGAAAAAAAAAAAAAAAAAAATCACCAGATACTGAGAGGTTTAGCTATGGTTTCCATTTGTGCTTGTCTGGATTGTCTAAGAGAACAAACACTAGAAGACAGAAAAAGAATTAGTGCTGGGACACGTATTTTCAGTATAATATCTTTTTACTTCCTGAACTTTTACTTCTTAGAAACAGTAAATGGTGGCCAAATACTACTAAATGTACTGCCCTGATATGCTAACAAGGTAGGCTTTGCAGTAAACATCTTGGGAATTCAGATTAACTATTATCACTGGGTCCTGTGATCTGAAGCATTATACATTTACATTTATTAGTTGTCTTTTTAAAAATCAATTGATATGAGAACAAATCAATATATTTAATTATAATTTGCAAGTAGTTCATTCAAGATGCTGTATATGCATTGCTGTTAATATAATCGCCTCTTAAATCAGTGATTGGCATGTGTAGAAATTTTGTACAAGAAAACTGTATTTGAAAAAAGCCAATTAGACATCACATTTTATGTATCTAGATTAGTGCTTTCCAGCAGAACTTTCTGTGATGATGGAAATGGTCTATACGGCGCTGTCCAGCACAACTAAACTAACTGCATGTGGCTACTAAGCACTTGAAATGTGGACCTGAATTTTTTAGTGTGTTTTCTTTGAAGGAATTTACATTTAAATAGCCACATGTGGCTCCTGGCTACCATATTGGATAGTAGAGATCTAGGACACTTAAAAAATGTATTTAATTATAAGTAATGCAACACTTAAAATTTAAATATATGACCTACTCATTTTGCTCATTTTATTTGTATTCACTTTACGGAAAATTTTACTTGATTTACATTTTTTAAGTAAACACAGAGTGAAAATGTAAATCAGCATATTTAATACAATCAATCCTGGTGACTAAGATAGCTTGTTGAGGGAAGGGGTTAGCCGTAATCTCTCTTAAGGCTCTCTGGCAAACCATGTCACTTCTGTGAACTTGAAGTCTAAGTAAAAATACAGCATGAATGCGGCAAATGTAATTTCAATACAATGTCCTTATGTTCAGAGTAAGAAGAAAGAACATGGAAATGATAGATCTGCTGTTTGAGACTTAAATCAACGACTAAGAAAGACAGAAACAATTTACCTTCTATTTTGACTTTTTTTTTAATCAAGAAGACTGATCTTTGGATTGAAAAGTACTAAACAAACACCATTAAAAAGGAATTAGAATCCACATTAGGGAAAGGATTGTTAAAAAGCAGCTCCTTGCTCCCAAACCTGGCATGAACAAATGTTATCCCTCTGTAAGGTGATAAAATTGGGAAGTGAAGTTTGTGAACAGTTGTCTGGAATTTTTTAGTAAACATGGAAACTGGAAATTTTGCCCAAAGAATTATCCAAAGGGTGGATACAGAGGCCCCCATTTAAAGAGAAAGGGGAGGGGGTAAAAGAGAGAAAAAAAGACCAAGAAAGGTAAGTGAGTTCTCAAAGCTGTAAATTGTGACTAGAACAAATTACTAAAGGGATGATTTATGAGCTCTTAAAAAGGGAAGTAGTGTACACTAGAAGCAACTATGAGTTCATAGAGAAAAACTTTTGTCCAGCTAACCATGCATTGGTTCCCCTTTATACGTGGCAGATATGTTACAAGATTCTCAGGGGATGCCTGAAACCATGATTATGCCAAACCCTATATTACTTTGTTTTTCCTATATATACATACCTATGATAAAGTTTATTTGTAAATTAGGTACAGTAAGAGATTGACAGCAATAACAAATAATAAAATAGAACAGTTAAAACAATATGCTGTAATAAAAGTTAAGTGAATGTGGTCTCTGTCTCTCTGTCTCTGTCTCTCAAAATATCTTGCACCATATTCACCCTTCTTCTTGTGATGTTGGGAGATGATAAAATGCCTACATGATGAGAGGAAGTGAGGGGAATGATGTAGGCGACTGTGAGGTAGTGTAACCCATAATGCAGGTAACCCAAACCATGGAAAGTGGAACGTGGGTAAGAGAGGACTACTGTATTATCTTTTTTGATGGAGAAAAAGAAAACTGTGGTAGATGCCTTATATCTAAAGCATTTCACAATGCTTCATCATAGCCCAAATAAGATTTAAAAAATAGGAATAGATGATAATGCAGTTGGGTAGATCATAATTAGTTGAACAACTAATCCCAAAGAGTACTGATTAGCTGAAGGGTGGTCTCTATTTGTGTGACAAAGAATTCTGTCCTTAGCCCTGTTTTTTTTTTAATTTATTTTTACTATTTTTCAGTGGCTTCTATTAGTAATGAGCAACTTCTTTTGCCTAAAAGCCAGTTCAAGGATTAAAATATTCATGGGCTACAATCTGAATGGCAACTTCCCTTCTTACACCTACAAACATGTATACATATATACAGCTTTTTATTCCCATTCTGTTTTCACCTCTCAACTGAATGGATTTCCCTTGAGTTTCCAGTGATTTTTCTGCTCATAATTTCTGCAATTGCATGATCTTATTATGGTCATCACAGTCTTGATTATATATGACCTTTCAACTGAAGTGTCTGATTCTGACTGGAATGTCTTTCCATAAATCCATAAGTATACTTCCTGGAAGTAACTACCATTAACACTTTTGGATGTAACTTTTTTCTACAAAATTGGAATCATGATGCATATATTTTCTTACAGATTAATTTCCTTATTGAGGTGATATTAACATACAGTAAAATTTACCCTTTTTACTGTGTGAGTCTATGAGTTTTGACAAATGCATACAGTCTTGTAACCACCACTACGATCAAGTTATGGAACAGTTCCATCCCCCTCCAAAAGTTCCTTATGCCCCTTTGTAACTAGCCCCTCACCTACCCCAGCTCTGCAGTGTTTTCAAACCTGTTTGTTTTCTTTTTTTTTACTTGTCCATGAATATTAGCTTTCCTATGGCACTTTTCTTCAATAATCATCTTCCATGCCCAGGCCCTGCTGGAATTTTACATGACTTAAATTTGCTTTTTTTTAAGATTTAATTTATTTATTTGAGAGAGAGAGAAAAAGAGCATGAGTGGGGGGAGGGGCATAGGAAGAGGAAGAGGGAGAAGCAGACTCCCCACTGAGCGGGAAGCCAGTCCCGGGGCTTGGGCTCCTGCCCTCCATCCTACATTTCAGCTGGCTTCCTTCTTGAGTCCCATTCTGATAAAGTGATACTTGGTGATTACCAAAGCTAAATTCATCACACGTGCCCAGCATATGTAACTAGAATTCTGCTGCAGACCTATTGCCCGACTTATGCTGGAAGTTTGTTGACCCAGCAAACTCTTGGGCCATTGCTTGTTCTTGCCTCTTATTCCAATGATTGAATTCTATTCCAGAGACTTGAGTCCCCAGGAATTCAGTTAGGTGTAGCTTCAGGACAATTCTTAAGATGAGCACATATGTTGAAACTCCTGCAAAACTGCAGTCAGATTCTCACTTCTTTCCATATTATAGGGACAGTTGCTACACAATGAGTTACTGTAGATTTCAAATGTAATTTGACAGAAACAATAGACATATTTGACATGAATTGCACTAAGATTCAAGCTTAAGGTTTTCTTTTTCATTGTTCCTCAGTTCAGAACATCACAAACAGCTCATCTTTTCTAAATAGGGCAAGGACACTTTATTACAGCACCTGTGTGCTAAGCTCTGCACTGCATGAAATTTGAGATTGTTATTGCTAGTGTTCAAAGCACAGAAAGTCTGAGTGGTGACTGTCTAGGATCAGCAAGTAGGCTCACCACAGTCAGTTCTTGGAGTTGAATTATTTGAAATTGGCAGGTGGTTTCTCTTTTTCCATAGATTTCTTTCCCCTTTTCCTGACAGTGCATGTGTTTGGTGACCTCCACTGTTTATTTAGCTTCTGCATACATTCCTTAGGATTTGTTTTATGTGTGGTTTTTTGGTTGCTTATGTTTCTTGTTATGCTTGGCTACTACTAGAAGGAGTAGTGGTGGTGGTCTGCTTTGGGTCAGCAGTCAAAACAAACGTGATACTCATTTTGAATATCTGGCTTTGAGTTTTCATATAAAAATATAAGCACCATTTACATAAGTATATTGCTTGAATTGAATTTATTTTTTATTCCTGACTTGCCCCTAAAGAAGTGCCAACAAACTCCAAAATTGCTTAAAGTGATCATCAGAAGGAAAGAAAAGTGGAGTGAGGATAAGCCATGAACTGAATAATCAAACCTGAAATAAGGGAACAAAATCCAAACATGGTTTACTTTCCACATATCATTTGGAGATACTTCGACTGAAAAGGGTTAAAGCTCTCATTTATACCTCCCTCCTCCTTACCACCTTCTTTGTTGTTATTTACTTGCTCTGTTGTTAAAGATGGGTAATCATGTTCTATACCCCTCAATAACACATACTGTGGGGTATGAGGAGTATGGGAATAAGAAAGTGAAGAAATTAAAAATTAGAAGAATTGAAAGGAATTTGTGAACAGAAGATATTTGTGTATTATTAACATTGTCATTTTTAAAAAGCATCAACAGTAAGGTGTTAGAAAGCATTAACTTTTGGAGTGAGTCTGTTTTGGAGGGCCCATCTTGGATCCCTCCACTTTTGGCTTGCAAAACACTTTCATCTCCTGGTGCTCTTCAGATGCCTCAGGCTGTTTGTTTTCTGTGTCCTTTAGTGGCTCCTCTTTTTCTGCCCATCCGTTAAATGCTCTCCTCCCCAGGGCACTGTCCTCAGTCTACTGCTCTTTTTCTGCAATCCAGAACATATCCACAGGTAATTTCACCCACCTTCAAAGTGTCAGCTACCTCTTATACATGAGTCAGTGACCCAAACTTTTCTATTTGTAAGTTGTAATCTCTCCACAAAGCTTCATTCTAGTTTAATTGTAGCTATTTATGGGACATCTTCCCTTAATGGTGGTAGGCACTTTAGTGGATCATTTTTCAAATTGAGCATTTTATGTTTCCCCAAAATTCTTTCTCCCCTAAAATCCTCTAAGTTTTAGAAACCTAGGAGTCATCTTAGATGACCATTTCTCTGATTGCCCAAGCCCATCCAATCCAGCACCAAATTCAGGTATGTAGGAGCCAGCACTCCCAATAGTTTGAACCTTTGTTTTTGTTTGTTTGTTTGTTTGTTTAGATTGTATTTATTTATTTGACAGAGAGACACAGCGAGAGAGGGAACACAAGCAGGGTGGAGTGGGAGAGGGAGAAGCAGGCTCCCCATGGAGTAGGGAGCCCTATGTGGGGCTCTATCCCAGGACCCTGGGATCATGACCTGAACCGAAGGCAGACGCTTAATGACTGAGCCACCCAGGTGCCCCATTTTGAACCTTTGTTAAGTCTCACCTCAACCATTGCAGTTGTTTCATACCTGGCCCCACTGCTTCTGTGTTTGGTCCCATCAAATTTATATATATAATTACAATCATACACACACACACACACACAGAGTCCTGTTCACATCACTTCCTTGCTTAAGGAAACCTTCGGGGGTGAGAGACAGGCAAAATAGGTGAAGGAGATTAAGAGGTACAAACTTCCAGTTATAAATGAGTCACAGGGATGAAAAGTAAAGCATAAGGAATATAGTCAATAATGTTGAATAGCTTTGTATGGTGACAGATGGTAACTTCCCTTATCGTGGTGAGCATTTTATAAGGTATATAATTGTGGAATCACTACGTCATACACCTGAAACTAATACAATATTGTATTTCAACTACACTTTAATAAACAAAACAAAAGGGGGAAAAACAGAAAATCCTCAGTTCATTACTATCTTCGGGATATGATCCAAACTATTTAACATGGCATCCCTTATTGCCAGATTACTCACCCAGTCGATGTGTTCACACTCCCTGACTCCGAACTTCATCTTCAGCCATCCTGCTTATAGTTCCCTACACTACATGCTACTCCTTGCCAAAGAACCTGTCTTTGTTCTGCTGTCCCCTATCTGGAATAACTTCTCCTCACTCGACTTAAATTTAAATTTAAATTTTTCTCTTTCAGAAAGAATTCCAGGCAAATCTCACCAACCAAGCTAGGTGTCATTCTTCTTTGCTTCCACAAAAACACTATAAATGCATGTTACACTGTATTAAAATTATCTTTTAATATGTCTATCCCTCTCAAACTACTCTGAGCTTTTTTGAAGACACTGCATTTTTCCTCTTTCAGTTCTCTTCAGTTGACACAGATTTGGAGATATAATAAATGCTCAATAAATATTTTGCTTACTTCAGAAAGACTGTGATTAATGAACACTAAATACTTTGAAGATTGTTCATTTTGCTTTTAGATTTTGCACATAAGAATTCTTAATAATGCTCTTATATATCCGCAGTATTCAACCGGCCTCTCTTTAGCAGCCAGAATGACTATGTTTCTCTTCGCATCTTCTCCCTTTGGTGCCGTTATGCCCTCTGACCTGCCTCTGTTCCACACTCAAATGTCCTGAGTATAAGGCTCCGAGAACCAGAGCTGCCCCTGTGTCTTCCGTCTTCCATCAGTCCTTTTATACATGAGTATTTATATATTTTGAAGCTATCAGCCAAATTTTCAAAAGGGAAAAAGGTCACTAGGATAGAACATACTATGTCATATGCAGTATATTCCACCAGAATATATTAGATTAAAGGAGTAAAGCTGACTAGCTGAAAAACAAGAAAGGAGAAATTTTCTTTTTTGTCAGTGCTTTCTGGACTTTCTGAGCAGCTCATCCTTATTCTTGACTCTGTGGTCACCTCAAAGTTCACTGCTTGTGCCCTTCACATAGTGGTAAGTTTTAGAAAGGTATTTAAAAAACAAAGTAAAAACTTTCTATTTTATTTGCCATGCATAGGAATGTAGGAAACATCCATGATTATAAAATTTAAGCTCTGTCTTTATCATAAGACTTTAGTCTCAACTTAACTTTACAAATTGGCATGTTGATGACGTGGTGATAAAAAGGAAGCAGATAATGTTCATTAGGATGCAATGAAGGTTTCAAAAGTATAGAACTGGAATAGCTATAACTCTTTCTTCCTTCCCTTTCCCTTTCTCCTTCCTTCCTTCCTTCCTTCCTTCTTTCCTTCCTTCCTTCCTTCCTTCCTTCCTTCCTTCCTTCCTTCCTTCCTTCCTTCCTT
>NW_022589707.1:27906379-28041643 GCF_004348235.1 Phoca vitulina | reverse complement strand
CTTCCTTCCTTCCTTCCTTCCTTCCTTCCTTCCTTCCTTCCTTCCTTTCTGATGCCATAATTTGTCAAAGGAAAAGATTTATTTAGTTGTAATAATTGTAATAATTTTATGAAATATAAAGGGCATTGAAATACTGAAAGTAATTATAATGTGAAAGGTATTATGGCTATGAATTATCTTTGATACTTTGAGATACTAAAACATGAAGCTGTTCAAACTTTGTCTGTTTTGAAAGCAGAGTTTTGCTATCCTTATCCCATCACACTTACAACCATTACACATTATACTTTATTAGGGAGTATGAATTTACTATAGGTAATCCTTAGCGGAAAGGAGTTTATAGTTAAATTGTAGAGAATTTCTGCACAATGTTGAATATAGGGACCATGTCATGAACTAAGTGCCTTATAGGTAAAATAAATTTTTGGTTACTTTTTTAAATGTTAAACACAAAACACAAAATTATTTCTTGGCTCTCCCTGGCTCTGTCTCCACTCTGATGTCACCCTGCCCTCCCTATTGCTCTCTTATCTCCAGTTTGCCTTCCTGTTTTTTTCTTGTACCATTCTTTCCTGTGCAAGCTCTTCCTTCTGCTTGAAATGCTTCCTTCCTGCCCCCACCCAGCCACCCTCCCAAATACACACAAACACATACCAGGCTAATTCCTAGCCACCTTTCAGATGTTAGCTTAAAGCATCCCTTCCTTTGGGAGCTTTCCTTAATACTCCAAACCAAATGGAGACTCTTTATAAAGATATTTTATGGCCCTTATCACTGGTTCTGGTTATACATTATTTGTGTGTTTATTAATCCCTGTCTTTGAGATCAAGACCACTTTTTTGTTCATTGTATTCCAAAACCTGGCCCAGTTCTTGGCACATAGTAGTTGTTGGATCTCTATTTATTGGATGAATAGATGGATGAATGAGTGAATCTCTGTTCTTCACACTCTCCCAGAGGTATCTTACTGTTAGATCAATCCAGTTATGGAATTTTTCCTCTCATACTTTTCTTCATATAGCTTATAGAATTTTTTTCACCATTTATAAGGCATTTTATTATCTTTCTCCAACATATAAACTGTCAAACTTCCAGTTAATCCTACCTCCTATTCCCCTCACCTATTTCTGTCCCTCCATGGAATGAAAGGGTTGATATCCTTCACTATGTTCTTGTTTTCCTTAAACTGAACCAAATATTACTATTCCTTCATCACCCTCAAATGTTCTTCTTTTTTTTTTCTTTAATCATCAAAATCCAGTTCTTTTTCAAGGTTTAGCTTAAACATTATTTGTCCTTTGATGCTTTCCCTCAGTCCATGTCCACCCTGTCCAAATTAACTCTCACTCTTTTGCCTCCCTATGTTTGTACTTGTTATAACACTTATTCTCTTCTGTCTTTCTGTCTGACACATTTTTTAACTCCCAAAGTATCTTAAAGTCAGGGGTCATTTCTCATTCAGCAGTGTATTTCCCCACAATACAGTCCAGTGTCTAATATGGCACTTTAGCCAATCAAAATTAATAAATAAGTGAAAATTGTGATGCTCATCCAGCATGAGAAAATCTGACTGTCTTTGGGTGATGGGAGATTTTCAGTCTAGAAAATAGTGCTTCTCTGTCCCCAGTCAGTCCCCCTCGACCTGTGCCCAGCCTGCCTTTCAGCTCTCATATCCCACCACATCAACACACTCTACATCAGCTTATCAAAGCAATACCTACCTTTATATCTCTGTCTTTGTTCATCTGGTTTTAGATCCAGAATACCCTTCCTTAGTCTTGCACTTCTTAATCTATCAAAAATCTCATTATAAATATTTCAAAATCCTTGTCAATGTTACCCTCCTTGTGAAAAGATTCTTGATTTCCCCTTTTCATTTCCCACTAGAAGTTATTGCTAGTCTTACTGTGGTCCTACAACAATTGCTTGCTCCTTTCCTTAGGACTTTTTATATCCTAACTTGTAATTAGTTTATTGTATGTCAAAACCATGTGCTGGTCTAGTGGTGAACAGGTTTTCTTATCTGTACACTACCCAGTGACTACCCTGCTGTTTGGGATATGATTTGCCGAAACAGTTAATGAGTAGCGTAGTCTTGGCTTCTTTATGTTATATGCATGGAGTGTTGGGATATATGAGTCCCCTTGAACTGATAAAGTTAAAAAATTAAAAGAACTTGACAAAAAAGTTGTTAAATGTGTTTAAAAAAATAGCACAGTAAATAATTCCATATTCAGCATTTCGTATAAGGTAAATTTGTGGAAAAAATGAATCTTTACTGGCTAATGGGAGTTTGAAATGATAAAATTACACCATTCATAGAGTAATACTGGGACTTTAAATTTTTCTTCTCATCAAATTTTGCTTAGATAAGGTTTCCTTTTTCTAGTTCTCTAGGATCTAATGCTCTCTCTTAAATTACAAATGGTTCTGAGTTACCAACAAAAATGCATGTGTGCATGCGTGTGTAGGGGAGTGGGTGGATGGATGTGTGTGTAGAGGAAAAGATGTCATGTAAACCTCCCCAGGGATTCTCAACACTTAGTAATAGAACAGTAGAAGAAAACAGAGAGGCAAACAAAGAAAACTGTTACTCTCTATGCCAGGCATTATGCTATGTGCTTTATATTCATATTATATTTCATCTTCATATCAACCCCAAAAAACCCAAGCTTGGATTGATTGAGACACGGGGTAGGTCTCTAAGTTTATTTACAGTTGCTAAACATGAAGCAGGGATTCAAACTGAGGTGTGTGTGATACAGAATTTGAGAAGATTTCTACTTAGGTTTTGATGACTGGATGGATACTGGTTTGCAAAATTAAATATCCAATTCCCGCCATTACTTGATCCAAACACAGAGGGGAGATTCACTCCCAAAACCTTGGTCCCAGAGCAGAGGTAAAGAGAGAGACACAAAAATCTAAGGAAGTGGCCCTGAGCAGAGCTATATAGGCCACAGTGAGAGGGAATCAGGAGTCTACTTATTAAGAGCTATCTTAGTCTAAGATAGGTGACACTAGTAAAACTGGTTAAGTGTTTAGTTAAACTTAAATTTTTCTAGAATGAAAATTACCCACAACCTTAAAAAGCTTCATGTAAAGAAATGCCTCTTATCTGTACCCAAAATGAATGCAGACAGTTTTATTGCCCTCCCTTTCCAAATCATTTGCGAAAGAGGGAGCCCTCCCTTACATACATTGAAATGACTCCAAACCACAAGAACCACCACCATGGTAGCATCTGGGATTCATGTGATGGATGCTGCCAAGTCTTTCTCCTCACAGTTCTGACACCATCTCAGCCAGAATTGTAGGTCTAAGTCAAAAACACCTCCCTGAGCCAATAATTTTATTTCAATTTTAAGTCTATAACAGTAATTATGCATGATTAAACAATACCTAATAGCATGTCACCGAACACCTATGCACCCCCACCCACACCCCCACACCTCCAAACAGTGGCTGTCTTTTCCCTGAAGCCACATCCATAGGCCTGTCTGCATCCTTGCAGACCTGCGGTGTTCTGCTTGAGGAGCCATAGATGCTGTACCTTTTCACCATCCATTTTAGAAGTAAACCTCTCTGGGGCACATATGTAAACTTCATCTTTCTGATTTAGAGATTGAGTCACAGCATATGTGACACCTAATAGTGGCACTGCGCAACGCATCCGTACATGTGACAGATTCCATAAAAACAGAACAGCAAGTTCCAGTGTGTTGGTTACCAAACAAATTTAAATAAAGTCCAAAATATATGACAGGGCTTCTCAGAATTACTTCTAAAATACTCAAATCTCCACTATTTATGGCTCCTGTCTTCAGCTAATTACAGCGGCATGGGTGGCTAATACAAATAAATGGTCATTGAGAGGCCACACACATCAACAAAATGAATTTTATTAGAAAAACTTTTCTATGGCTTAATATTAGACCCATATAAATTCTCTATACGTGTAGCATAACAAATGCCCTATCTCTCACAGGGCTATTCTTCTCATTGTAAACCAGTTATAGCTAAATTCAGACTCTGATTTATTTTTATTGATTTCAAATAAACTAAAGCTTACACTTCAACCCAATTGAAAATCCTAGAAAATAGAAGATGATCAGTAACAATACATAAGATTTAGGGGTTGTTGGTTAGGGAATTTTTACCAAAAGAGTTGTTATAAACCACTACAGACCTTGCGGCTGACAAACCTTTACAATTAAATTTTCAGGGAGTTTTCCAGTCTGTGCAGTTATTCCCTCTACTCATTCCCTCTGCTCTTTATCCACAGAATGTCATTGCTTGAGCCTGTTTGCCCATCAATCTAATATATTTTGATATCTCTTCCAAACTAGCATCTCCTGCTTTGCTCTGGTAGTCTGTTTCCCACAGTATTATTTTCCAGTTGTTTTATGAGCATATAGGTAAGTCATTGGTGAGGTGACTTAGGTTCTTACTCTAAGAAGAATTATGGTAAACTTGAAAATATAACCTTTCAGAATCAGCAGAGACATAGGAAATGAGTCCTGCTTATATGAGGCCAACAAAGTAAGCATGAAAGCTCTTTTTTCTCCATAGATCAGACAGCAATAAAACATGCATCCATCTGTCCTCCATCCACTTATTCATTCACTTATTCATTTATCAAATACTTATAGAGCACTAGAAATCAATGTTCAAGTCATGTATAATACATCATATATTTATTTTTAATATTTATGCATGTGTCTATTGTTTGTCCATGTATATGCATAAATTTTGAAGTTCAGAGGTTACAAACAATTTTACAGTCTTCAATCTTTAAATTTTAATGAAGTTCTCCTCATGCTCTGAACAGTTTGTGACATCACAGTTCCAGGTTTAGGGATCAAGTTTTAAGTCATTTTTCATATGAAAGCATTTAAGGCTGCTTTATAAAAGTAAAAGAATGGAAGTTCTGTGTACATATATTCTGCTCTGCCCCTTTGTATGGCTCTATGGTAACCAGTGCATGGGTAGAATAGATCTTATAATAAGGGCCCTCTAAGCATGACTATAAGAGAAATTATATGAAGTGATGTTTTTTGTTTGTTTTTCATTATCCCATGGAATTTGAAGAGAAATGTCTGTCTTCATGCCTTAAAAATAAGATATTTTAAGAATATTTTAAAGTCGTGTCAAGATTAATGTGACTGCTTAAAATAGCAGGAATACTTTTCCGTTAATATTTGAAAACATTTTTGATATTTGAGCAATTTTCAGAAGAAAAGATTTGGAAGAAAAAAAGATCGAAAAATCAGATTAGAAGCATCTGTTCCAAAGGAACTTGAAAATACCTAGCTAAATCCCCTTAATTTTTAAGTAAGAAAACTGAGATGCAGAGAAGTTAAAAGACATGGCTCAAAACATATATCTTCATTATGATTAAATATATTTTAAAAAATTGAATCACAAAACTTCTTGACTAACTTAATATAATAGATTGTAGCTCATAGCCAGTTCTGCTCCAGGATTATTGGGGAAGTTAGGTATTTTTTGTTTGTTTTTGAATATACACCAGAGTGTTGCTCAGCATTTAACATTTCTTATTCCTAATAATAAATGCTATAGATTTTTCTTTAGTTATTCCTCTCAGTATTTTATAACAAGTACATTTTTAAAAGACCTGAATTGTACCTTATCATAGAATATGGAGAGATACATTGACATGTGCACCTCTTAGGAAAAACACTAAAGATATAGAAAAAATGTTTATGGGATAAAAATAATAAATATGCTTAAAACAGGCATTGACATGTACAGGGGGGAAAGAAAGTTGTATCTGCTTAACTTATTTTAAGATAAAAGATAATCTACCAGTCATTTTCTGAAAGATACTGGCTCAAAGTACTTCTAAAAATCTTCTGGGCCTCAACAGGAAGGGTTCTAAGGGAAATAGGTATCCTAAGTTCTAAAACCACAGTGTATTTATACCTAGACATTTATGAGGTATTGCAGTTGGCAGACCTCAAGAAGGAAACCCAGTAAAACATTTTTTTGGAATGAAGAGCTTCTAAGGAAAATAGCTAAAGTTATTAAGATGCTAGAGAGAGTTTTATAAAGGAGATTGAGCCAAGGATATATTAACATAGCCCATCATAATGAACCATATGAATTTGTTGATTGGGGATCAATAATATCTCAACCTTTTTTGGGCCTCCTGGGTTTCTTTTAGCACCAAATAAATAAAAAAATATATTATTCTTAAACAGGTAATACAATTATAAAACTTATTTAGGATTATGGCCCAATTTAAGAATAGATTCAAAAGGAATTTAAATAAGTATATGAGTGAGGGATAAAAAATTGATTATTAGGGTCACATAGAAAAGTTGACATTATTAAGAATCCAAGGACTGGATCTGGCTTATCTTTCTCACGATTTTCCTGAGGAAGGTGAGACTGAACTCAGCTCATTGATAGATCAGTAGTTCAAACCACATTTGAGGTTTTAAGTTGGCACGACTCTGAACCTTGTGCTCTGTCTTCTTAGTATTTTCTGTAGAGTTACTCCTTGCATTCAGACCTGACACAGGAGAGTTCTACTAGGTGTGGCCAAAAGGAGTAAAATGTGAATAACAGTGATAACTCTGGATCCAACTTTGATAGATAATTAAAAGGCATATAGATCTTTATAGGCCTGTCCTCTTATCTTCTCTTTTCTTTGTAAATGAACCCACACATCACTACTTTCAGTGTGATATGTTGGTGACGTGTCTATATTTCCCCCTTCCTCCATTTACACCATTAAGCTGTATTTTATAGAACATTGTGCTTCCATATCACATTATGTAAAAATAGAAGATTAATATATCTATATCTTAAAGTAAGCATTTAGAAACTGTCTTTTAGGGGAACAAACCAAGTCCCTAAAGTAGTATTTAGCCATGTTCTGCTGTTTTGTGTGTTATGGTAACTGGTTTAAAAATGTGTCATAAATAAGGCTTCTCTTTTTGTCTAAATAAAACAAAACAGAAAAGTAGAACCAATAAACATTTTTCTTTTCTAAACATGGACTTATTCCTTCCCTAACCAGCTTTCTAGTATTGTTCCCCCCACCTGCCAATGGTAGGTTTTTATCTCTTTGAAAATACAATTGGATTTTATAAAAGCAGGCTATTTGTAAAAATCTATGAGTCCTGGGCATCATTGCAAACAGTACTTAAGAAGGATCCTTGTGGTCTGAAATCAACAGTGTATTCCAATAGATTTGCTCAGAAAAATCTCACAAAAAACATGATAAGGTTTTAACAGTGAAAATTATGCTTTTGTTCCCCAACAGAGGAGTCCTAGCTAGTAGGCATTCCTATACCTGGAAGTAGTTTTGGAAATATGGATTTATGGGTAGAGAAATTTTTAAAAAATGAAATTCTATTTTCTACACACTGAGATATGATGAACAGTAAATTAATTACAAAATTTTATATGGAAGACCATATAAGTCAGATTTTTTTAAAGTTGTTGCCTTATGATTTAATCAGAAACAAATCAATATAGTAAATTTTTCTTGGAAGATCTGAAATAAAAATTTTACCACAATTGTCCTACTATGGGTTCCCACAGTAATTCACTAATTGTTAACTCATGAGTTGCCTAATAGCCTGTCCCTTGTTCACATCGGACTGTCTGTCTGCTTAATGGGATTGTGCTTATTTTTCAACCACGGTATTTTGATCATTCTGAATATTACTTAATTCTCTAATTTACCCTCAGTTATTTCATATTCATATTAGAACCAAATCTACTTCTTTCTCTAGTATTTGTCATAGGAATAATTTCCTGTCCTTAAATTTTGGACTTTAATGAGCAGTAAGTAAAAAAGACACTTTTGAGACAATCTTGGTCACTTTAACACCAAGTTGCATGTCTTCCTTAACTTGAATTCAAGAGAACTGGAAAAGGTTGATAGCCAAAAAAAATTTTTTTAAAGGTTTGTTTTTATATTTTTTATCATTACCTGCCTCAAAGTAATGAACTCCCATTTGAACTCTAGCCAAGCTGACTGTTGTTTCATGTTTCCCCTCCTACTCTTCTACATCATTCTCATATCATCTTACAACATTTATTGACTTTTTACTTTATTCTAGGACATATTTTAAGTATTTTTCATGTATTATTTCATTTAATGCTCACAATAACCTGGAGGGTAAATGTGGGTATATTCCCTAATTTGTAGATGAGAAAATTGGGACAGTTGAGTGATTGGTTAATCTTCCTAAGTGGTAGTAAGATACCACATTCTAAGTGGTAAAGCAAAGATTCAAATCCAAGCATTTTGACATCAAAACCTACATTGTTATTTACTATTCCATTTGTCTCCCATATATTTGCTACATATCTCCTTATATACTTATATTTATTTTCTCAGGTGGTTTTTAAGTTAAAGTGTTTGTAGTATATATGATATATACTATGCATATGTATATAATAATAAACATACATATATATGTAGATGTAATCACTTTTTGGCAGTACTTGGAAACATGCTGATTGTGATGATCTTTTTGATACCCAGGGCCATAGGCCCACCTATGAGAAATTGCTCCAGAGAGTTGACAGTGCTCATTGAAGAATCATTGTACACATGAGTCAGTCTCCAAGTAAATATGAGGATGTGGATAAAACTCTTAACTCCCAGTATTCTCTAGCTCTGGATGATGATTGTGGTTGAAAATTAATTTAACCTGATCTAATAATGAAAACTAAAACTTAACACAAAAGCATTTCATGTCTTGTGGATGAATCTCTCTAAGTGTTGTCGGAAACAACCTTTTATCCATAATCTAATTTTCTTTCCAACTCTGAGGATATGTTGATATAGATTATTTTAATTTAATAATAAGTTTGAAATAGGACACTAACCTTAGTCATTGCACAGATATAAAATTACTATCCCCACCTTTTTCATGGATTTTTATAGATAAGCTTTCCACCACTTCCCCTCCCCACCGTATGCATAGTTTAAATGATTCATACCTCCATTTTAAAGTTATTTTAGAAACAATTGCAAATAAATCATTTAGCTCTATTTTTTATGCAATTTTTCAAAAGCTCAGAGACCTTTAAATTTCTGTTTATAACCTAACCAGACCTGAGAAATGTTGATGGTATCTAATCCTCTATAGCCAGTCTAAATATAATAAATATTGGGTCACAATAAGTAATCAGAGTCTAGGAGATGTATACATCAATGCAGAATTACAAAGACAAGCCAAGAAATGTGCTCCAAAGTATGATAGATTAAAATAGCCTCTGCTAGAGTGGGACAAGTAAAGATTCTCTACTCAGAAGAGGGAGGAGTATCTTCCTCAAGAATCAGAAGTGAGAAAAGATGTGACATTAATGTGCACTTCAGTATTCTCTCCTGCCTCTCTGCAGTTAGAATCCAGCTTCTCTGCCCATATTAAAGCAAAGTTCAAGCCCTCTCCAGGAAATCCCCCAGAGTGCCTGATTCCCTAGTTCAGGTTAACTCGTACTAGGAATATTCTTTGCAATTCATCTCAGATAAAAATTGTGTATATCAAAACAATATGTTTAGAAGTTATAACCCCCTAGGTACTAAGGCTTGGGCTGTATCCCTGTTAGACCCCTTATCTGAGAAGTTTCCTGTTGTTACTGATATTTAATCTTGAAAATGTTCCAGACCTGTTCCAGAAGAGGAGTCACTCTGGCTTAGGTTCTGCTTTTAACTTACTTACCATTGATTGCTCTCCTTTCTTCGTCACATATGCAACTCCTAGTTGGCAGAGTCCCAGCACTACATGCAGTACTCTAGAAATTAAATCCCATTAGTACTCAATATAACAGGAGGATCAAGAGGGAGGGATTGTCTTGAATTTCCTACTTGTTGTGCTACTATTTATGCATTGCGATATCATGCATGCTTGAACTAGTGATTGAAGGGAAAATCATTCTAATAGGCATTGGCAGTTAGCCCAGAAGTCCTATTCCATTCTTTGAGCAGTGTTAACATGTGAATCCTCTCCATGTTATGGAGGCTAGTAAAAATTGTCATTAGAATTTATTTTTCAAAATTAAAATGCTATATTCTTCATGTACTTTTTAAAATGTAAAAATGGCAGTTTGCTCAGTTAGGCCAGATTTTGGTTTTCTACTAAAGGTAATTTGAGGTTCTAGGACACGTATAGAGCAGTGATCACTCTTTCCATAAAAATTTTTCTTATCAATCTAATCTCTCCTGGCTCAGCATTAAAGCTGCATGTAATTCTATATATTTTGGAAAATATAAACATAAGAGTGAGAAAAAAGCATTTTTTATTGTGATGAAATAGAAGAATATACAACATTCTCAGAGGTTGGTTTCTTTCTCATTTTAATCTTTTGGAAAATTATGTTGCTTTTTTGTTCTCCATATCACCTACTCTTACCTTACTGTATAGAATAAGCATATATAAATATAAATCTTTTATTCTTTGTTTACACTACACTAGCACACATAATCAATTTGGCACATGAAGTTAAAACATCAATTTATGAAAAAAGAGTTAAGGAAAAAAAAAGAACAGTTAACTTGACTATTGATTAATCAATAGGCAATAATAGTCAAATCAATGTAGATATAGCTTTAATGTTGCCTTTCACAGATAATATTTGTAAAATTTATGATAGAAGAGAATTTCACCATTTCTAGACTGAAATTACTTGCCAAGAGTTTTCCCTTCAACTTTTTCTCCTCCCCATGATTTTGTAAAATTCGCTCCGTTGTACAAGTTTCAGGTGATAGACTCCTGAGATCACAGAAATCTTTAGAAATTGCATTCCATGGGCTAAATGGAAACGTTGTAGATATTACATCATCTTCTCCCCGAGATTAGTTCCTATTTTTCCTTACCTATCTCTTAACGAATTTTCCACTCAATCAGGCTGACATGAAATCATCCTGTATTTCTTTCACACTCCGCCCCCTTAAAGAAACATCACCAGGCTAAATTTTCTATCAGAATATCAATACTTCCACCTATTCTTTTCTATTTCCACTACCGTGAACTTCATTCCCTCAGATCTCGGTTATTGCACAGCTTATCTCCATGATTCTGGTTTTTGCTTTCGTTGGGTTCCTACTCTTCAATCTTGCATATTGCCTGTATCATCTTAAACTATTACTTTCATGGTATTAAACACTTCGTTCAAAAATCTGAAAACTGGGGTGTGTGGGTGGCTCAGTTGGTTCAGTGTCCGACTCTTGATTTTAGCTAAGGTCTTGATCCCAGTGTTGTAAGATTGAGCCCCTCGTTGGGCTCCATGCTCAGTGGGGAGTCTGCTTGAGATTCTCTCTTGCTCTTTCTCTGCTCCAACCACCCCAAAATAAATAAATAAATCTTTAAAAAAATCTGAAAACCTCCAACATATTTATAGATTAATTTCAAACTTTTTAATTATGTGTTCACTTCTACTGAAATAAAACTTGCTTCAGGAAGTTTGAATATGCTAGTCCCCAACATGGAATATTTTTGTTTTCATCCTCATCCATGTATCCCAGCTTGAGACTCATAATTTTTATGAATCCTGACCATTTCATCTGGATGACATCCTCCCCCTTATCAAGCGTCCTCTGTATTGGACATTGCTCTCATTCATTTGACACTTAATACTGCCCTTATAAAATCATCCATATCTATATATCTTGTCTCCTTAACAAAATACATAAACTCTTTGACAACAAAGACCATGTCGGAAAAGTGCTTAACATGTGCTGGACACATAGTAGTTGTTCAATAAATATTTTTTAAATGAATGAACAAATGTATAATTAGGATTATAATAAATGGGACATTTTAATGTAATTAAATTAGATGTGCTTTTTAAAAAACAATAAAGTAGTCCTGGAACATCCTCTCCTTATTATAATTAAAGTTGAATTTACTGGTCTACTTCTTCTAGTACTATATGTAAGACATGAGAGCTTGTTAAATTCCTACTTAATTAAGCTTTAAATGTACTTTAAAAGTTAAGGATATAAATCATATTGGAATAAAATAACTATCTTTCTTAATATTATATGAAGTCCATGTTACTTACAATGTTTGAAAGCTCTTGGGTACAGTTTTTTCTTGCAGGAGGATATGCCCCCATTTTCAAAACTATCTTTTAAAGTAATTTTGATAAAACCTTATAAGGTGCTGATTTGTACCTTTTTAATTGCAGCGACATCTATTTTTTGTATGTGAGAATCTTTATTTTGATAAATAAGTACAGTAGCAGTGAAATCTTTTAAGAGTAGATTACAATGCTCTGCAAATCACACCATGCTCTACTAATACACCAAAACTCAATAGAAGTTGTGTATTTGTGTTTGACTTTTTGAAATTTCGTTATATTTTCCAAACAGTTTCCACTATAAAACAGAAACTAAAGCACACTTTTTTAAATGTTCTAATTCATAATTAATAATGCTATTATTAATTTTCGAATGTAATCCATTTGTCAAATACCAGTACTTCTTGTATACAAAGGCACATTAATAGGATTTGCCAAGAATGAATCAAAGTCTTTCTGATGTCAGTGAACTGTGAAGTATTAACAACTCTATGGAGATAAAGTGACTTTTAAAACATTTCTTTCAAAATAATAATAATGATGTCATTCTTGACATTTTTGGAAATAAAATGGTGAGTAAATATAAAATTGATATCGAATGACTTTATTTTTTATATTAAATTTTGCCTAAGAAATCATACCCCAAATTGCATCTATTAAACTCTCAGTATTGTCATTATTAACCAGTAACCTTTCATAGTTGATAAAATTTTGTGCCTTTAGAAAGTATCTTTTAGATAACATAAATTGCATTAATAGGGAAATATTAGTCAGAATCATTATTCGTTCTACCTCAGAAGGAGGTTAACTATAAAGAATGAACTTTGGGTTATTGTTTAATTGTACGGAATTTTCCATTTGCTTAATAATGTGTATTGGTTAAAACATTACCAAAGGTATACTATGGTCTCTGGGTTTAAATAAGTATCTAGTTTTTATTGAAGAGAAATGGGTAATTTTTATTTAGAAAAAGACTCATTGAAATATATGAATTTATGCACAATTGAGAATCATGTAATATTATTAATGTAATTAGTATAAATGTTTAAAACGTTATAAAATATATTTGTTCTGCCCCAAATTCCCAACTTAAAATCTTTGAAATGAAGACATTACTTTCGCTGAACAAACTTTACAATTTAATGTCAGTTGATCTCTTTAAAAGATCGACATCATTTTTTTCTAAAATATGTTTTAAATTTGTGTTACTTATATGTATATTTTACAAAGAAAACCCTCTGAATGCTTACTTATCAATCTAACTTTCAATTTGGATACAACACCAGAGATACTCCCTGAAGCACCAGGCCCTGGGCACTGGGCACCAGGCCTGGCACCTCTTTTTCATAAGACCATTACATTCAGGAACAGGAGACATAACTGGATTTTCTAACACAGAGGAGAACACAGAGACTTAGACAAAATGCCAAGATTGAGGAGTTTATCCCAAATAACAGAATAAGATAAGGCCACAGCCAGAGATCTAAGCGAAACAGATATAAATAATGTGCCTGATGGAGAATTTAAAGTGATAATCATAAAGATACTCACTGGACATGAGAAAAGAATAGAAGACATCAGGGAGACCCTGACTACAGAGATAAAAGTGTTAAAAAAAAAAAGAATCAGGAATGAAAAAATGCAATAAATGAGATTAGAAATAGGCTTGATGCAATGAACAGCAAGCTTAAAGAGGCAGAGGAATGAATTAGTGATATAGAAGACAAAATAATAGAAAATAATGAAGCTGAACCCAAGAGAGAAAGAATTATGGAACATGAGAGTGGACTTAGGGAATTCAATGACTCCATCAAACATAATAACATTTATATTATTGGATTCCTGAAGAATAAAAAAGGGCAGAAAATTTATTTCAAGAAATAAGAGCAGAAAACTTCCCTAATCTAGGGGAGGAAACAGACACCCAGATTCAGGAGGAACAGAGAACTCCCATCAAAATCACCAAAAGCAGACCAACACCAAGACATACCATAATTAAATTAAGTAAAAAATCTCAAAGCAGCAAGACAAAAGAAGTCCTTAACTTGCAAAGGAAAACCCACAAGGCTAGCTGGAGATTTCTCAACAGAAATTTGGAATGCTAGAAGGGAGTGGCAAGGTATATTCAAAGTGCTGAATGGGAAAAATCTGCAGCCAAGAATACTCTATCCAGCAAGGTTTTCATTCAGAATAGGAGAGATCAAGAGTTTCCCAAACAAAAACTGAAGGAGTTCATGATCACTAAATCAGCCCTGCAAGAAATATTAAAGGGGACTCTTTAAGTGCAATGGAGAGACCAAAAGTGACAAAGACGAGAAATGATCAGAGAAAATCTCCAGAAACAATGACAAAACAAGTAATAAAATGGCAATAAATACATATCTACCAATAATTACTTTGAATGTAAATGGACTGAATACTCCAATCAAAAGACATAGGATGTCAGATGGAGAAAAAAATAAGACCCATCTATATGCTACCTGCAAGAGACTCATTTTTAGACCTAAAGACACCTGAAAGGGAGGGGGCGGAGAAACATTTATCACACAAATGGCTGTCAAAAGAAAGCTGGAATAGCAATACTTATATCAGAATAGCAATACTTTAAAACAAAGATGGTAAAAAGAGATAGTGAAGGGTATTATATAATCATAAAGAGGACAAACCCACAAGATGATAATAACAATTGTAAATATTTATGCACCCAGCATGGGAGCACTGAAGTATATAAGACAATAACAAACAAAAAGAAACTAATTGACAATAAGACAATAACAGTAGGGGATTTTAACTCCCCACTTACATCAATGGACAGATCATCTAAACAGAAAAACAGTAACACACTGGATCAAATGGACTTGACAGATATATTCAGAACATTCCACCCTAAAACAGTAGAATACACATTCTATTCAAGTGCACATGGAATATGCTCCAGAATAGATCACATATTAGGTCACAAAACAGGCCTCAAGAAATACAAAAAGATTGAAATCATACCATACACCTTTCTGACCACAACGCTATGAAACTAGAAGTCAACAGAAGAAAAAATTTGGAAAGACCACAAATACATGGAGGTTATACAACATGCTACTACACAATGGATGGGTCAACCAGGAAATCAAAGAAGAAATTTTACAAATACATGGAAAGAAATGAAAAGGAAAACACGACAGTCCCAAACCTTAGGATGTGGCAAAAGCGGTCCTAAGAGGAAAGTAGATAGCAATCCAGGCCTACCTCAAGAAGCAAGAAAAGCCTCAAATACACAACCTAACTTCATACCTAAAGGAGCTAGAAAAAGAACAACAAAGGAATCCTTAAGCCAGCAAAAGGAAGGAAATAATAAAGATCAGAGCAGAAATAAATGATATAGGAACTAAAACAAAACACAAAACAAAACAATAGAACGTATCAGTGAAACCAGGAGCTGGTTCTTTGAAAAAATTAACACAATTGATAAAACCTCTACCCAGACTTAACAAAAAAAAAAAAGAGAGAGAGAGAGAGAAGGGACCCAAATAAATAAAACCACAAATGAGAGGGGAGAAATAACAACCAACACCACAGAAATACAAACCATTAGAATATTACAAAAAACTATATGCCAACAAAATGGACAAGCTAGAAGAAATGGATAAATTCCTACAAACATATAAACTACCAAAACTGAAATAGGAAGAAATAGAAAACTTGAACAGACTGATAGCCAGCAAAGAAATTGAATCAGTAATCAAAAAACTCCCAGCAAACAAAAGTCCAGGGCCAGATGGCTTTACAGGAGAATTCTACCAAACATTTAAAAAAGAGTTAATACCTATTCTTCTCAAACTAACCCCCCAAAAATAGAAAAAGAAGGAAGGAAGACTTCCAAATTCATTCAATGGAGCCAGCATTACCCTTATACCAAAACCAGATAAAGACTCCATTAAAAAAGAGAACTACAGGCCAATATCCTGATGAACATTGATGCAAAATTCTCAATAAAATACTAGCAAACTGAATTCAACAACACATTAAAAAATCATTTACCACGATCAAGTAGGATTTATTCCTGGGCTGCCAGGGTGGTTCAACATTCTCAAATCAATCAATGTGATATGTCACATTAAGAAAAGAGGATAAGAACCATATGATAATTTCAATAGATGCAGAAAAATCATTTGACAAAGTACAAAATCCATGCATGATAAAAACCCTCAACAAAGTAGGTTTAGAGGGAACCTACCTCAACCTAATAAAAACTATCTATGAAAAACCCACAGGTAATATCATCCTCAACGGGGAAAAACAGAGCTTTTCCTCTATGGTCAGGAACAAGACAGGGATGTCTACTCACACCACTGCTATTTAATATAGTACTGGAAGTCCTAGCCACAGCAGTCAGACAACGAAGAGAAATAAAAGCCGTCCAAATAAGCAAGGAAGAAGTAAAACTTTCACTATTTGCAGATGACATGATGCTCTATATAGATAACCCAAAAGACTCCACCAAAAAACTTCTAGCACTGATAAATGAATTCAGTAAAGTTGTAGGATACAAAATCAACATACAGAAATCTGTTGCATTTCTGTACACCAATAATAAAGCAGCAGAAAGATAAATTAAGGAATCAATCCCACTTACAATTGCACCAAAACCAGTAAGATACCTAGGAATAAACCTAATCAAAGAGGTGAAAGATGTAATCTCTGAAAACTGTAAAACACTGATGAAAGAAATTAAAGGTGACACAAAGAAATGGAAGAACATTCCATGCTCCTGGGTTGGAAAACAAATATTGTTAAAATGTGTATACTACCCAAAGCAGTCCATGTATTTAATGCAGTCCCTGTGAAAAAACCAATAGCATTTTTTACACAGCTAGAACAAACAATCCTAAAATTTGTATGGAACCACAAAAGACCCCAAATAGCCAAAGCAGTCTTGAAAAAGAAAAGAAAAGCTGGAGGCATCACAGTTCTGAACTTCAAGTTATATTACAAAGCTGTGATGATCAAGACAGTATGGTACTGGCATAAAAATAGACACATAGATCAATAGAACAGAATAGAAAACACAGAATGAACCCACAACAATACAGTCAACAATCTTCAACAAAGCAGGAAAGAATATCCAATGGGAAAAAGACAGTCTCTTAAAAAAAGTCTTGGGAAAACTGGACGGCAATATGCAAAAGAATGACACTGGACCAGTTTCTTACACCATACACAAAAATAAATTCAAAATGGATTAAAGACCTAAATGTGACGCTTGAAACCATAAAAATCCTAGAGGAGAACATGGACAGTAACCTCTTTGACATCAGCTGTAGCAACTTCTTTCTAGAAGGGAAACAAAAGCAAAAATAAACTATTGGGACTTCATCAGAATAAAAAGCTACTGCACAGTGAAGGAAACAGTCAACAAAATGAAAAGACAACCTATGGAATGGAGAAGATATTTGCAAATGACATATCTGATAAAGGGTTAGGATCCAAAATCTATAAAGAATTACAAAACTCAATCCCAAAACAAATAATCCAATTAAAAAATGAGTAGAAGACATGAATGGACATTTTTACAAAGAAGACATAAAGATGCTGACAGACATATGAAAAGAGGCTCAACATCACTGATCATCAGGGAAATGCAAATCAAAACTACAATGAGCTATCACCTCATACCTGTCAGAATGGCTAAAATCAACAGCACAAGAAACAACAGGTGCTGGCGAGGATGTGGAGAAAGAGGAACCTTCTTGCACTGTTGGTGGGAATGCAGACTGGTGCAGCCACTGTGGAAAGCAGTAAGGAGTTTCCTCAGAAAGTTAAAAGTAGAACTACCCTATGACCCAGCAATTGCACTACTGTTTCCCCAAAGGATACAAAAATACTGATTTGAAGAGATACATGGACCCCGATCTTTACAGCAGCATTATCTATGTTAGCCAAATTATGGAAAGAGCCCAAATGTCCATCGACTGATGAATGGATAAAGAAGAAGTGGTGGATATATACAATGGAATGTTACTCAGCCATAAAAAAAAAATGAAATCTTGCTATTTGCAATGATGTGGTTGGAGCTAGTGTATTATGCTAAGCAAAATAAGTCAGAGAAAGACAACTACCATATGATTTCACTCATATGTGGAATTTAAGAAACAAAACAAATGAGCAAAGGGAAAAATAAGAGAAGGGCAAATCAAGAAATAGAGTCTTAACTATGGAGAACAAACTGATGGTTACCAGAGGGGAGGTGATTGGAGGGATGAGTAAAATAAGTGATGGGGATTAAAGAGTGCACTTGTGATGAGCACCGGCTACTGTATGGAAGTGTTGAATCACTATGTTGTACACTTGAAACTAATGTTATACTACTGTATGTTAACTAAATGGAGTTTAAATAAAAACTTAAAAATATATATGGTTTTATGCCCAATTGAGAATCATGTAAGATTATTAATGTAATTAGTATAAATGTTCAAAACGTTATAAAATATATTTGTTCTGCCCCAAATTCCCAATTTAAAAACCTTGAAATGAAGACATTAATTTCACCAAACATACTTTACAATTCAATCTCAATTGATCTCTTTAAAAGATCAACATTGGATTTTTTCTAAAATATGTTTTAAATTTCTATTATTCATATATAAAAGAAAAACCCTCAGCATTCTTACATATGGTTCAAAATAACCTATATCAATCTAACTTTCAACTTGGATAATTACAAACACAAAACTTCATATTGTTATATTTTATAGAATTTCTGTGGTAGAATTTGAAATGCTAAGAACATTCAATATGAATAGAGTCCTAGAAATATCATGTTTTATAGAGTTTTATCAGTCTTAAATTTCTCTTAAAGTAAAAGCACTCATCTTATTAAAACACTCGCAAAAATAGTTTTTAAAAGTTAAATGGTAGGAACATATAGATATATTTATGAATATTTAAACAAACATGTTAATCCAAATACTTTTGAAGCATTTCGGGGTAAATGTTTGTCCACTTTTGACACCACTGAGAATTAAGTTTAAATTCTTCATTTATAGAAATATGTAATGATGTGTACAGACATAAATAAATTATCCAAGGCCACACAGCTAATAATAAGTGGTGGGGCTATAATAGAAACACTGATGGTATAACTTCAGAGCATATAATCTTACCCCTAACACTGAACTCCCCGAAACTCAGTTTTCCTCATCTGCAAAATGGGCTCAATACTACAACAATAGCAATTTCTGCACAGCTGCTAGACTCAAGAGATTGCAATGCAGAGCCAATAGTCAAAACATTTGAACCATGTAAACGTAAATTAGTATTTGCTGAAAGTGTCAGTTGAGGGAGGTAAGGGATCTTGTCACTTGAGATAAACTACTTTCTGCTGCTCAACTCAACCAGTAAAAAATAATACATTTAAAATAGAATGGCTCTCCCTGTGTACAAATTTAACTTTTTAAAATTCAGATTTTTGGAGACTGTGTGACCACAGGATTGGGAGTAGGTATACACCTCATACAGATTTTACCTTTTAACTTGACTCAAAGCATTAATCTTCAGGCTGTTTTGCTCTTTCGATAAGCCACATTTGTCAGTGAGAAAAATGGTCATGGCTATGTTAAAAGTTAAAAAAAAAAAAAGTAATCAAATAAAACCCTTCACCCAACTTACTGATTGAATTATAAATTTGGGAACTAAGGTTTAAGCTCTTTCTGTGGTCTGACTTTCAATGACATTAAAAGGATGCATTTCAAAAACCAAGGATTCCTTAAATTACCTAGCATTTAAATTCTGGGTTCATCGGACCTCTTTAACAACCACCTTATAACTTCTGAAATTATATTATTAAATAGCTTCTAGAAGGCCCAATATATTTCCTGTGAATGAGCTCACAAACCTGGAGGCTTAAGAAAACAATACTGTGAAATACGAACACTTTTGAAGGATTGATAGAAAAAAATAAAGAATGAAAGCCACTGTGTGCTAAGATTTTATTAGGTTACCCCACCTGCAAAAACAGATGCTATATCTGTTTCACATCATTTTGTCAGTGATATTTTAGGCACTTTCTAAATGATAATCAATCTTGATTTTAGACATTGAAAACTTTTAGTTTTAAAGATATCTCTGCCATACATAGCTATTGTAGCACCACATTTTTAAAGAGTATCTTCTTTCAATTAAGATTAAATTTTGGATGGTAAAAGGAATTACTTCCCATCTTATTTTTTTTCTCCAAAATAATAGAGGTTTGATCATACTCACACCCACACCCGTTTATAGCAGTTGTTTTTCAGAAAACAGACTATAATCCCAGCTATTTCTTTAAAATCGATTGAAAATAAAACAATAAGTATTTGATTACAGCTTTAAAATTGTCTGTTCACATCTAACTACATAAGCATATGAGTCAGCTGGGGAGAGTGTGAAATTTGTCTTATTTATTTATTTGACTCTAACTCCATAGTTTCCTTATCCAAGATATCCCACCCTTCTACTGTGTGGCTTCCTACTCTTCCTCCCTGGTAGAGTCAGAGTAGAGAGTTAAAGAAGAAAAATGGATTTACCACAGGAAACAGAGAAGTTGTATGCGAACAGAATGTGACCTTTAGAAATAGATTTGTGCCTCTCCACTTTTTGTTTTCTGTGGAGAGACTGTAGGGCAGTTTAGCTTTTTTTTTTTTTTTTTTATCTTTCTTTCTGTCAGGTAATGGGGGTTGTAAAAGTTGACTTTGATGGCAGGATGGTACCATGAGAAGAAATTATTCAGTAGAATCAGAGATTATTTGTCTTTGATTCACAGAGAGTTGTCTATAATTCTACTGATGTTACCAGTTCTTTCTATGGTGGCAGAACTGGGATTTTTGATAATTCTCAAGTAACAGAGAATTATTTTTAGATAATTGGAGGCAAATTTTTATTATTAAATTTTTTAACTGTCAATATATGTGCATGTTTTTTACATCATTTTTTTTTTAAAGATTTTATTTATTTGACAGAGAGAGACGCAGCGAGAGAGGGAACACAAGCAGGGGGAGTGGGAGAGGGAGAAGCAGGCTTCCCGCAGAGCGGGGAGCCCGATGCGGGGCTCGATCCCAGGACCCTGGGATCATGACCTGAGCTGAAGGCAGACGCTTAACGACTGAGCCACCCAGGCGCCCCATTCTTTTTTTTTTTTTTTACATCATTTTGAGGTTGCAGTAACTAAGTCAAATTTAAGTGGCATTTTGCCCAAAGGAATATAAAGCAACATTCCATAAAAAAAAAAAAAAAATCAAAGAATTGTATACTTAAGAGTGTTCATAACATAATATGAAAAGAAATTGCCTTGAAATTACCCCTAAGTTGCAATTCAGTACCACCACAATTTTAGATGCTTCAGGTCAGACTATGATACTATTGTGGTGACATTTCTTTTTTTATTCTTTGCCAGCATCTCAGAAAACTATGGAACATACATTGAAAACTAAAGTACTTTGGATAAGGTTTTCTCAGACCACTAGTAATTACTGGAAAGAAAATGAAAATAAAAATCCACCCTTTACCAAATACCAGAAATTGCAGAACACAATGGAAGACATCTTTGCTCCTTAGTCAGCACTACTAATATGAAATTAATAGCATTGCAAATTCTGGAATATTTTTAAAAAATTGAAACTGATGTAATATTCAGTTAACAAAGACTCGTGCCACTGAAATGTGTATGCACCAGCCTACTGTAAAAATTTGACAGCATGCTTCCAGTGTTCCTCTAAAACAGGTCATGTCTGAAATGATGTTTAGCTGGTCTTTTACCTGTGCCATAAAACAAAGGCCCTATCAATTTTATTTATTTTTTAGTTTTCATTGTTTTCATTTTTGAAATGTTCACTCTCTCATTCTAATAATGACAGGTGGCACGGTTTTATGCCAGTGCAGTAAATTTCACTGTCTCCTGGACAGTTCTTCGTGAAAGTACCATCACGGGCACAATCAGCCACAACTCTCTTCATCACCTCTCCTACAGAGAGGGCATGAAAGTTTTCAGTTTTTTACTTTACCCATTACCGCATATCTGAACTGTAAAATCTAACAAGCCTGGGGCTTTTATGAATCCTTGATCAAAGTTAAAACTTGACATGTGTTATAATGTATTGGTGGTTTCCAGGTCAGAATGTGGGTCCAGAGGCTCAATATTCCCTGCAGCCCTTTAAAGCCCAGGCTGTTCCAAGATATGCCTCATCGCAAGAAGGTCCTGCGAAAAATACCAAATACATTGTGTTCATCAAAATACTGTTCCCACTAATATTTAATAGTTTCAATAGAATTCCAAATATTGTACTTGTTAGAGAGCTATTTGCAACATTTCAAGAAGACAAAAAAAATAAAATTTCCATAGAATAAGAAAAAAAAAAGAATTCAAATATCATCTAACTGCTATAATTGTATTTTTCTTGACCAACAAAATTTCCTTTTTAGTAGCACAAATTTTCAGCAATTTTGATACATTTTTATTTTCTAGGTAGTGATTGTTTTCACTTAACTGAGAAATCAGTTATTTGTGGCTTGAGGAGAAGTCTGTATTTATTAGATTATAAGTAGTCTTTTGTTTTTTGGATAAATAGAATTTTAGCCAAAATATATTTTTTTCAGCTACTTAAACATCACGGAGCTGATTTAGAAACTCTTTGTGTAGACCAAATCTTACATGCTATTCCGGCAGGACGCTTTCTTTAGCTTAAAATTATGTGCCTAGGATGAGATACCAAAAATGGTGAAATAATTTTCCAAAATAAATAAGCATTTATTGATTTACTTTAAAAAAATATTACTTAGGGTCATCCCCCTGTGGTATGACTGTTCCCCCATCAATAACTGTTATTTTAAAAAATTAAAATAATTATATTAAAATATTTTTATAGTCAAAGAGAAAAATATTAACTTCTGTTTATCAGAAAGAAATATAAACGTGGCAGCATCTGCTACAAACGTAATACTCAGCTTTATCCCGCTGTGAGAGTGTCAACTGTACCTGCCTCAATTGATGTTGTCCAGTTTTTTAAGAAATTACACACAAGAAATTAAAATCTAACTAAGTTAGACTTTTAAGGATGAATGTCTCAAAGTAAAAACATAATGTGCCAGTATGATGCATTATATATGCATTGACTGTACTGTTATTTCTGTCTCATTAGCAGAGGGTAACATATTTATAGGTAAAATAGAAAGAGAGAGAATAGTTCATGTTTTAGAAACTTTGCTCCTACAAACTGATTTTTCTAAATGGTCAGAAATGACTAGTTAATTTAGAAGTATAATAGAATTGAGTTTTAGTATGCAAGGAAGTACATAATTTATCATACATTAAACTGGTTCATTCCTACCTACAACTTCAGAAAATGCATTGAATGGTCATTGGAGCACCTGAAGTTAATAAAGCTAGAAGAAATATATTATTAAATCATCTGAAATCCACCCCCCTGCTTCTTGCACTGCAATGTATATAAAATATTGCTATTTAACTCTTCAGGTATGTATATAGAATTAATCAACCTAAAATTTAAATTTCCTGAAGAATTCAAACTATGTTTCAAACTCTTTTAATGTCCAGCAATACCCAGTCTAGCTTGGTAGCTTTATTAAATATTTGTTTATTTGATTTTTTAATTACACTCAAGTTTACACATGCATGTCCCATGGTTGGTAAAAAATTGTGTAAAATAGTGTAATAATATTGACTTCAAGAAGCTTATAATCTAGTAGAATCTGGTGGAGCAAAGAAAGTAACTGGTTTATCCAGACTATGAGTTCAAAGATGACAAGTAAATTTCAGAATGTACAAAAGAAATATCTGTTGACAATGATGTAAATTTAGAGTAGTTACATCCTCATAGTAGCAGAATTTAAGTGTTGCTAAATTATTTGTGTGCTCAATAAGAGC
This sequence comes from Phoca vitulina, assembly GCF_004348235.1. Lineage (NCBI taxonomy): Eukaryota > Metazoa > Chordata > Mammalia > Carnivora > Phocidae > Phoca > Phoca vitulina. The sequence goes on along the minus strand of NW_022589707.1, from coordinate 28,017,663 downwards.
TTCCTTTTGTCCTATTGTGTTTGCCTTTTATTGTAAGACTAGAACAAGTCATTTTTTTTATATATTTCAGAATAATTACTTATATTTAAGAAAATACATGACAGTGGGTTTTTTAAGTTGTAGTTAGATGGTTAGCTAGTACGGACAGAGAGGAATGAATATATTTTACTCAAGACCACACGCTTTAAATTGTGTTATTCTCTAAAAATAATGGAACGATTTTATAGTGTTCAAGTGACATTTATGTTCATCATCTCATATTATTTTTCCAGAAGATCTTTTGAAATAAGAGGAGGACACAATATTATTATTTCCACTTATAGATAATGAAATGGAGATTTTAAAAGTTCAACACTGTACAATAAAGGCCCACAGAGATTGGATGACTACAGATTGACTTGACCTTGGTCTGATGTCTTCAAGTCCAGGGCTATATTCCCTATAACATCTTCTGTTATCAGTGCAAGACTGTTGAAATGGTTTACTTTATAAAATTATTGGCTATAAATATTAATTACTGCCTCACAGAATCCATTGTTTAATTATTATAGAGGTTTTCTTTTTTGAACTTGGCTCTACTTAGTTTTGCTTTTACTAATGGGGAAAAAGGCTGCAAATATAACTTATGTTTATAAATTTTAAAATAGTCATCAAGAAGTGCAGAGGTATCATTCACTGTGTTTGGTTTCTATCCTTAGATGAACTCCACAATGGTTTGGACTTAATCCATTTAAAAACATTTGCTCATCTTGTCTAGATCATTTCAATAAATATTTATTGGCTACCAATTCTAGGCACTTGTAGTCACAAAAAAATATGTAGTCCTTGCTCCTGAAGGTAGAAGTATAATAAGTTAAATATATACATATGGAAAAAATAATTAAAATATAGTCTGTTTAAGTGCAGTACAAGCAGTGGAAAACAGCTGTGGAAAATTATTAACTCTAAAGGACCATACAAGGTCAGTGACTAGGAGCAGAATATTAACAGCCTATTTATATAACATGGCATGGTATTAATTATCATAAGCCAGAAGTGATCTTGATAGATAGCAATCTAATTAATATCAGAAATAAGTTATTCTTATACCAAAGGACACATTTTAGTAAATATTCCACATTTTCAACTAGTTAGAAAGTATATGTTTTTCAGCATCATCTCATTTAATTTTATAGGTGTACTTGGCAAATAATTTATCTTGGAGCATATGTCAGGATGATCTTTTCTTGGGTGGGTGGCTTTGTTTCATTTTCACTGTCCTTGTTGGGCATCTCTCTTTCCTCAGGAAGATGTCTCTTACACTTAGGTTGTTTGTTAAAGTCCATGGATCTATACTTATCTGATGACCCAGAAGAACAGTTCTCAAAGTGTGAGTTCTAGACCAGATGCAACAACATGACCTGGGAATTTATAACATGTGCAAATTCCCCAAGCTCCTCCTGAGACCTACTGAATCAGAAACTCTGGAGGTAGAGCTCAGCAATTACTCTACAGATAATTCTGATGCAGGCTCAAGTTTGAGAACCACTGGCCTAAAAGAAATGTACTATTAGTACTTAGGAAGAGTCATAAGGTTCAGCTCACTGTGGCTCAGTATCTATCAAAAGCTTGTTTGAATGTAATTGTGGAGGACTGCATGCAGGATACACACCCCATCCATCCCTTTATATCCTCTAAAAGCTAACCTGATTAAGTAGACTTGCTGAGAGCCTCATAGCTATACCACCATCATATCGTCTCCCTATAAAATGGCTTAATACCAGCAGCCTATATTGAGGAACATTTTAATTTTTTTAGGGATATTATAATTTAAACAATTCAATTTGCTATTTTACGTAATCTAGGAATGTTGTAGGGGATGTTGTTCAGTACCTTCTCCAGTGTTTGCTACCTGAGATCCCATGGGGAAAAAATATAACTCAAATTTCACTGTTAGGAACAGTTGTGATTATGAGCAACTGATTTCCTTTCATTTTACACAATGAACCTTGTAATTTGATTACTATTCTCTCTTCATATGAGCTTTAGAAATCTTAGCATTAAATCTGTGGCTGACCTCTAGCAAATATATCACACTTAATGATGTGCCTGTTTGGTCTTATATTTCAAAAGGTTTTTTCCCTTGTCTTTTTTTTTTCTTTTTTAGCTTTCAACTTACCTTCTTATTTTATGCAATGTAATAGCTAAGTCCCTTTTGACAAGTTGAAAGATTGTTTAAATAATTAACAAATAATATTAAAAATTATGTGCACATAGAAAATGCTGAACTGCACAAGATTTTACCAAAAACTAGAAGTGTTCAAAAAGGATCTCCACCGTTCTTAATGAAGATAGTGGAATCAAGAATGTATAGAGTTGGTAGAGATACTCTAGTCAAAAAAGGAAACTGAAGCTTCGAGTAGTTCAGGGATTTGCGAATGGCCACAGAGGCTAGCTAATAATGGTAGAACCAAGGTGAGAATTTGACTCACTTAACTTAGATATCTAAGTACTTTCTATGGTCTTATGAGGCCCGAAATCTTTACCACAATTTAGAGTTATACGTTTACGCTGTAAATATAATATGAAGGTGTATTTATGTATATATACATGTACATATATGTATCTGTGCATATATACATATGTTTAATATATCCATTCATGTTATGTGTTCTTTATTTATATCAGAACTTTAAAGGTACAGAGATTTGAGAGATTAGGTTAAGAAGTTAAGGCCTCAAAAGCTGTTTGCCCAGGGGCACCTGGGTGGCTCAGTCATTAAAACGTCTGCCTTCGGCTCAGGTCATGATCCCAGGGTCCCGGGAATCGAGCCCCACATCGGGCTCCCTGCTCCACGGGATGCCTGCTTCTCCCTCTCCCACTCCCCCTGCTTGTGTTCCCTCTATCGCTGTCTCTCTCTCTCTCAAATAAATAAGTAAAATCGTTAAAAAAAAAAAAAAAGCTATTTGCCCAAAGTAATACAGCTATTTAGTGGTAGAACCAGGACTGGAACACAAGTCACATTGTGGTAGAATTTTTGCTACCTTAGAGAAGACAGACAAAAAACACTTCTTCACATTAAAATTAATTGTAATGTGTGATAGTGCAATTATGGAAGAGATGCTATAAGCAGGAATAAAGATGAGGAATTTTTAAAAGTCATGTAATTGTGCCTATCTTTTCTGGAAGCACAGCTTGTTCTTCTTACCACATTTATCAATCTTTTTTATCCATTCAATTCCATAAATGCATATCGCAACTCACTACAGAGGTAACTGAGTGAGCTGTACAGTGATAAATTTTTCTTGTTAGGAGAAATTACATTCACTAACTTGAGCTACTTCAGCATGAAATTGAAAACGAATCATTTTGTCTTAATTTACATTCTTGATTCAATAAAAAAAAATCTGGATTAACCCAACAAAACTACAGATGCATTGCCTCAGATACTAAAGGTAAACTAAATCAGTATCATTGGAAGTTCATCAAATGATACACCCCCCCAATTTATTAGAGTAGATTTTGAGCAAGGTTATCAAGATTAGTTATGCTGAGCCTATATATTTTTTCAAATATTCATTTTGTCCTGTGGTTACATTTTATTGTTTTTGATACATCTTTATCAATACTTCTCTGCGTTTTCCATTTCTCACCTAAGCCGTGCACATCATTTCTTAATCAAAATCACTGGGATGGTGCCGCGGTTCACTAGCCTTAGGAGCTGCTATTTGCCTTGAATAAATTACATGAAAACATGTTGATTGATAGATGTTGCATGTCAGAAAAGAAGATAACTGTATCTTCTTCAGCTTACTAAAAGGTCATGCACACAGAGTGATAGGAACAGCCACAGACAACTTTGAGATAAAGTGTATCATGAAAAGGTGTGCAATCTTGTAACCATGATACATGGACTTGAAAGGCATTTTCTTTTCAAATACAAATCATATATCCAGTTTTATTTAAGTTTAAGGTAAAAATAAAAGGTGCTTTATCTCAGCTATATTTTCCAATATTGTAGTAATGCACAATTTCTGCTTTTCTCATGTGGTTGAAACAGTGAAATTTATAATCATTTTTTATAGTCATTTTTAAGTGGACCTTTTAAGTTTCTTGAAATATTATATGGATATGGCAAGATTTTGAGAAAATATCTTAATCGATATTATAATACACATTTATCCAACAGTCTTAGAATGAAAGAAATCTATATGTAGAGAAGAGTTAATAGCCATTTTTTGTCTTTAACATGGATTTCCCACATGTCTAATGGACTCTTTGGGAAAAAAAATCTGTGCCTTAACTTGTGGTTTTTGTTTTGTTTTATTTTATTTTCCAGGCCATCAGTATACTTCTAAATTGTGGGGCTTTAAAACAATATTCATCTAAATGTTTATATTAAGAAGACAAAACCAAAAGTACTTTAAAAAAAACCTCTTCATGTGTATATTATGATTTTTAATCATAAAATATGCTTGAGGTATATTTGTGCTACATGTTAAGCCTTATGTTTTAAAAAAAAGACTGTTCCTTAATCAATATTCCATATTTTTGTATTTACTAATCTAGCTTATCTTTGAAAAGTTTGCTTAAAAAAGAAAGCTGACAGTGTTTCAGAAGTACAGCTTTTAAAATAGGATGGAATGTTTTTAGTCAAAAAAAAAAGACTGGCTAGGTTCTTATCTTTCCCAAATTACTTTGTTCTCCAACAGAGCTGCCAAACTGTCAAACTGTCCAGCTTCAGTATATAACAAAGATTCTGTTGTATTGTAAAGATATTCATAACAATTTTTATGGAAGGCTGAAAGTGTATAAGTTCACAGTTGTAGCGATAACATGGCACTCTTCACTGTTTGGCTTGTTTATATTGGCACAGATCCCCAAAGTGGAGACTGACAGAGTCATGCAGAAATCTGGTATTTGAGCTGAAATTTACACACTTTAAGTGATGAACTAAACAGGCTGGTGTTTTCTTTTTCTTACTCAAAAAGTGCAAGGTTACACAATACAGACGGTTTTCATCTTTTCCCATAAATGCACAGATTCCTGGGATATAAATGACTGAATTCATCACCAATTCATCAGGGACGCTGAGCTATGCAGTTCTGTTTACAGTGGCAGAAAGTTAATATAAATTTTCATCAGAAGGGGAAGTTTACACATATGATTCTATTTGTCCTTCATTATTAGCACCTGAGTCTAGGCTAGAACGCATAATTGTCTACAGGCACAGGCCAAATAGATGCAAGGGAAAGGCAAATAAGCACACCAAAAATAATTTTATGGTTGTCTGTTACAATTCTCTCACTGGGATTCTTAATCTAGAAAATCAATAAACAACAGGAGTGAAACTCTTTTCCTCTGCTGAGGCATGGCACAGGCGAAAAGTAGCACACAGAAAGACCATTGTGCTTTTTTGGTTTTACTTACTTTATTCTTCCTGTGAAGTTTATTGGATCAGTTTCTACTCAAAGCAAAATATATCCCGAGTCAGTCTGTTAATTTTATGCATTTTTCGGTATTTTTTTAAGTGTAAATGTTCAAGTGGCAACAAATTTGACATGACAAAATAGCACGTTCATTTAATTTTCTAAAATAAGTTAACTCAGAAGCATCTATGTATCTGAGAGGTTTTCTTATATGTGTCTTGTACTGTCATTGAAAATTTGTGCAAACCCAAATATTCAGAATAGACCAGTGCTCTCTAAGGATGACAGTGGATAAACCACACTAATGATATGAGGCCAAGATCAGTGATCCTGATTTTGGGGTATGGACGTGATCTTTTCCGTAACATATCTAGATGTAAAAATGTTTAAAATAGCCTATTTTTGGACATTAGTCTCTAGCAACATCAAGGATACTTTTATTACATCTAATTTTATATTTAGTGTGAATTTTAATATAATTTATTTTGTGAATTTTGTCTTTCTTTTAAGTTAGAGTAAGTTAAATTAATTCACTTTTACTACTGATGAAAGTTGTTTACTTGTTTCTCCAATCTGGCTTCAATATAAACTTTAACATTATTTTATTCCTCTGGCTGAGCTTCATTAAGAAATGACTTTGCTCTTTTCTGTTCCCTGTTTGTTCCTTGATAAAATATTGCTACTTCTCTGTCTGGTGGGCAAATACAAATAAAATATGTTTTTTATGGATTTGTGGGCATGAATAATGGTATCCATTAAAAAAAGACCATATGTCTATCTTTAACCAAGGATAAAGACAAATTTAGATTCAATACAATTTATAGAAATCTAAATCCCAAATGTGATGGCTAGGGAGTACATGAAAATAAAATGGTTGGAAAAGGATTTTGAAAGTGTTAATGTAGTTCTTGCAAGTATATATTTTGATAATTTTCCATTCAGTAGGTAATTTAAAAGCCACAGAGTTCATTTCTTACTGTAATCTGTAAAGTCAATTCAATTTCTATATTTTTCCAATTTACTTTTCTTAATCTCATAATCTATACATTAGGTATTATATTGATTATTTTAAGCAATTATTCAGAATCTTTAATTACTTCTTTCTCTCCATTTGTCCTACTTACCTTGACAATATTGTCAGTTTCTTTCATTTAAATTTCTCAAAAGCATGTTGAACCATGATGATAATATCTGCCTTTTCACCTATATTTATGCAGATTATCCCCTCGGCAACGTTTGTAAAGTGAAAGCTTGACATACCACAATAAGCCGATGACGGAAGTTATTTCTGTCCCTCTATGTCAATATTATAAATAGTTCCACTATATTCCACTCACTTTTAAAGCAGAATCCACAGAAGTTATATGAAATGTTTGTAACACATTTCATCTTTCATACTTAGAGTTTATCTATTAAAATATTTGAGAAGAGGCTGCATCACTGTTCACCCAAAAGAGAAGAAGAGTCACACAGAGAAGAAGGTTGTGTCAACATGCTAAGCATCTGGATGAAAACTAAACAAATTATGCAAATAGCTGTTTTCCATATACACAATATATAGATACATTTTTCAGGTTTCATCCAGATGTTTGGAATCATGTGGACATAATCATAACCTCTTTGTGACCCCCTCTTTTCCCTATCAGGTAGACAGATTAAATGTCTTGTTTAAAAGCATTTGGTATTGGATTAAAAAAAAAACCTTTAGGACCTCACTCAGCTTTGACATCAGAGTTTTTTTTCATGAGAACAACCTGAACTCAAAGTACATCTCTAGACTAGACAATTAATTTGACTGCTTTTAATGATAAACTATTTTAACTATTAGTCGGTTACTTATCAATTCAGAACATGCCGTTAGGTTTCCATATCCACATGTCCTCAAATACAGCTCTTTCTCTATCCTCCTTTGTTGTCTTTCTCATTTTTTGAAATAACGTCTCACTAATTTATATAATAAATGTTAGATTAATTAACAAGTTACTGATTATATCAAGATTATAGGGGGTAAGGATTTAAGGAATCAAATTGTTTTCAAACACTTAAACTCATGTAGGAGCACTCATTCTCATACAAATAATGTGCTAATTACAAATTATTCTTTTCTGTTAATTAAGGCAGGTCAGCAGGATTTCTACTTGGCAACACTTAGCTTAAGTGCTCAAGTTGCTATATGTGCTTGAAATTAATGAAATAGAATTACCTTTAAAATGTCAGGCTTTTCATTATTTTCTGTGATTCTTTGCACTCATTCCTTTCAATTATTTTAATGCAGAGAGGTCTAATTTATATACATATTTATGCATCAGTTTTTATAAATTATTTTAGCAGTATTTGGAGATTCAAGAATAGATGAAGTTAGAATAATGGCTCTCAAAACACAACGAAAATTTCTATGCTATCTAAGTGGTTTCAAAATCAAACCAAATTCTTTTACCAACCTGTTACAACTTCTTTTTGGGATCTGCATTTCTACCAGTTTTACAATGGCATAGATGGCAAGAGAGATTATCTTATATGCACCTGCAGATATGCACCTACAATTAATTTTCTGTGTTCATAAGGATCCTAAGGTTTCATCTCTCTTCAGCGGCTACTATGGATGAGTTATGTCTGTTATGGATAAAGGGAAAGGTTGGGAGAATATTGACAGGCCTGTCATATATTTCCATGCCAGTTAAGTATTAAATATTACATACAATATTTTGTGTTTATTGCAACCTAGTTTAAGTATCTATAATATTCTTTCAAATATTATATGAGTTCAAAGTTCTTAGAGCTCCATGACTGGCCAGATTTTGCACCAGGGTGGTGCTCAATGATTAACACTCACTAGGAATTCTTGAAATGTTGCAAAGATATGTAATCCATAAGCTAAATTCATTATGGGCTGGTGTGTGTGGTTGTTGTGTGAGTATGTACCTCAAGGTATCTTATGCAAGGAATCTTATGATTGTTTTTTTTTGTTGTTGTTATTGTTGTTATGCCTTTAAACTGTGAAAAGAAATGTTATTCAATTATAAAAATAAATTTTATAATGCCATGCCTAACCATTTATATTTACTACCCATCTCTGAAAATTAAAAAAAAAAAAACTATTGAAGATGTGGAACACTATCAGCTTCTTGAAAAATAATATATTATTGTGATGTGAGATTCTTACTGCCTGCTTTCAAAAAGAAAAAAAAAAACGAACTTTTGTATCAATAACTAAGGAGCCTCATATTTGGCAAATTGGAAATTAGGCAAAATAGAAAATTTAGTAAAACTCCAAACTGATGCTTTTCTTTCTAGAGGTCTAAAAAATATATTAATTTCTTCTTAAAACTCTTTTAGTAAGTAGAAGTGGAGTTTTTCTGAGTAATATTCAACAGTGATGATTCTTTTATTTGTAATTGTGATGTATTTTATTTTATTTTATTTTTATTTTTTTATTAACATATAGTGTATTATTTGTTTCAGGGGTACAGGTCTGTGATTCATCAGTCTTACATAATTCACAGTGCTCACCATAGTACATACTCTCCCCAAGGTCCATCACCCAGCCACCCCATCCCTCCCACCCCCTCCACTCCAGCAACCCTCAGTTTGTTTCCTGAGATTGAGAGTCTCTTATGGTTTGTCTCCCTGTCTGGTTTCATCTTGTTTTATTTTTCCCTCCCTTCCCCTATGATCCTCTGTCTTGTTTCTCAAATTCTTCATATCAGTGAAATCATATGATACTTATCTTTCTCTGATTGACTTATTTCACTTATCATAATACCCTCTAGTTCCATCCACGTCGTTGCAAATGGCAAGATTTTGGGGATTTTTTTGATGGCTGCATAATATTCCACTGTGTATGTATACCACATCTTCTTTAGGTTGTTGGGTTTTTTTTTTTTAAGATTTTATTTATTTATTTGACAGAGAGAAAGACAGCAAGAGCAGGAACACAAGCAGAGGGAGTGGGAGAGGGAGAAGCAGGCTTCCCGCCAAGCAGGGAGCCCAATGTGGGGCTCGATCTCAGGACCCTGGGACCATGACCTGAGCCGAAGGCAGATGCTTAACAACTGAGCCACCCAGGCGCCCCAATATACCACATCTTCTTTATCCATTCATCTGTTGATGAACATCTAGGCTCTTTCCATAGTTTGGCTATTGTGGACATTGCTGCTATAAACATTGGGGTGCATGTGCCCCTTCAGATCACTACATTTGTGTCTTTGGGGTAAATATCCAGTAGTGCAATTGCTGGGTCGTAGGGTAGCTCTATTTTCAACTTTTTGAGGAACCTCCGTACTGTTTTCCAGAGTGGCTGCACCAGCTTGCATTCCCACCACCAGTGTAAGAGGGTTCCCCTTTTTCCGCATCCTCTCCAACATCTGTTGTTTCCTGACTTGTTAATTTTAGCCATTTTGACTGGTGTGAGGTGGTATAGGATACAATTTTACCATTGTGTACATAGAGTGATAATACTTTGACCAAAAGTTAAAGTTGAACTGATCTCAGAACTCTAAATGTATTCCTCATCTCAAGGATAATGCTCTACTGTTCATTTTCCAGATATTCTTATCAGTTCAGAGTTGTATTCCAACACAAGTAAGAGATGTTAAAAACTAAGACATAAAAAAATGAGGGAATTAATTTTTTTTATAAAACAAAGAAGTCTAGAGGTTATCATTTGCAAGCATTGACTCAATGTCTAAAAGATGTCACAGCTGAAGTTTTGGTAATACTCTTGGCCTCTTCCTTATAGTGACAAGGTAGCAAGGACTGTGTCCCAAATATGTGGGGAGAGGGGGTACAACAAAGGGCAAAAGAATGCCTATAACAGGACAACAGAGGTGTTTACTAAGTCCAGGGCAGACTTTTGCTAATGTCTTCTCTACTAGAACTGTGTCCCATAGACATCCCTAACTTTACAGAAGACAGAGTAACATAGTTTTCACCAGGACACATTTCCATCTCTAATTAAATCATGTTTCTGTTAGTAAGGAAGAAGGAGGCAATGTATATTGAGTACACAACTAGATGGCTCTGTCCCAGAAATGGATATAACTTAATTCATTTCTCCTAAGAGCAAAGGTTAACATTTAGTATTCATCTAACAAAGCAGTAGGTACCTGCCATGTGCCAGGAACTGTTGTAAATAAATAGTCAGAATTATTTTTTAAAGATTAAATAGGACATATTTCTCACTGTTGGCACACACACACATATTTTATTAAATTATTAATTAAAAAGAAAGGGGATTTTTTGTTAAATAGTTAAAGTGTTGTTTTAGATATGATAGATAGTGGATGGACTATGGAGTAACAAGGCAGAACTTCTTTCTGCTTGGCAAGGTCAGAAAACTTGGCAAAGAAAGTGAGATTCAAGCTTTATACTGAAAGTTGAGTAGGGGTTTGACAAATCTGCAAAAGGAAGGAAGGGCAAGAAGAAATAGTGATTTTCCTGACAGAGGGATCATCTAGTCCAAAAGTGTAGGTTTAGCCATTCAGTTAGCCACTCTTTGTTAGCACCTGTGACGTACAATGAGCTACGAACTGAGGATACATGGATGAATTAAGCTAACATGAACCTCACTTACCTTCATAGAACTTATGGTCTAGCCATATGATAGTATGCAACCTTTAAGTGCTTTGGATTGGTTGTCACATAGCATATCTGTGCAGAAAGAAAGACTTCTAGAACCCAGGCAGTCTCCTTAAGGATAACAATTAGGGAGAGATGGAGCTGTAAGAAGACCCCACCCTACCCCCACTTTTAACCCTTTAATCCTGTTTTAGAAATGTGAGTCATTAAAGAGCTTTTTAGTAGACAATGATATAATCAAGTTTTAATTTTACAAGGCTAGAGAAACAGCCTTGGCTGCCATGTGAAAATTATATGGAAAGGGTTAAAGAGAAAATAGAGGAACCAGATAGAGCGGGAAAGAAATGATGGGAGCTTGCACTAGACTGGTTGCAAAGTCTGGACGCATTCCAAAGATTTTGCTGATGGATTGATATGGGGGATGATAAAGAAGAATTAAGGATGATTGCAACATTTAGGATTTTTCCAAATTGTTGAAATGAGAAAGAACAAGAGTTTTTTTGTTTGTTGGTTGGTTGGTTTATTTGGCTTTGATTTGTTTTTTGTGTTGGGGTAGTTTTTTCGGGGGGGTACTTGTTAATGTATGTAACAGTTGATGAGTTGTTGAACTTCATATGCTTATTTCAGAGGCTAATGTTATGATCAAGGCAAATAAACGTGCACATTGATGGAAGACACAGGAACTGGAGATCTACATCTATGAGTTGTCAGCATACAGATGGTGTTTAGAATCATGAATCTGAGTAAGGGCTCCTGATGAATGAGAGAAGAGAAAGATGGGAATCAAAGGGAAGGGAAGAAGAGAAGACATCCACAGACTTAAACACTTTGAGATTTTTAGGACATAGTAGACATGCAAATAAAGCTGAGAAGTGGCAGTGAGTGGATAGAGTGATAAGAAAAGGAAAGATGGATGAGAACTGGAAAACGCTGACATCCGAAAGATGAGCAGAGGAAGAGAAACTCACATCTCATTTTTGTCCACATCATCTTCATGGCTTATAAGAAGTGAGATTCATGTTTCTATGTCCTACTTGAAACTTCCACATTTAAAGCATTCTAGTGAGGGGTGCCTGGGTAGCTCAGTTGGTTGAGCGTCCAACTCTTAATTTCCGCTCAGGTCATGATCTCAGAGTCCTGGGATAGAGCCGAGTATCAGGCTTCCCGCTGAGCACAGTCTGCTTGTCCCTCTCCCTCTACCCCTCCCCTCTGTGCCCTCACACTCTCTCTCTCTCACTCTCTTAAATAAATAAATAAATAAATAAATAAATAAATAAATAAATAAAATCCTTAAAAAAGAAAAAGTGTTCCAATGAGACCTGCTGAATGAGATGAACCAAAATTTTTAGCTCAGTGCAATTAAACAATACTGGTTACTGGTGAAGACACTGGGTTTTCAATTTTTATCATCAATGTGTTACTCTGTTTTTATAACTAAATTCATAAAGGCCAATATCTGTTCCATCTAGGTAGTGTCTGTATGGCTATGCCAATTATTTAGTGTTTAAAGCTTGGTAAAGAAAAGCAGAGGAAATGGGCTAGAACTGGATGGCAAATGAAAATAGTAATAAAAATATAGTTCAGACTTAATTTTTGCCTCTGTGAAAGTGCTCATTTTGCATATTCATAACTTACAAGGTTGATTTTCTAATTTCAAACTTTTCCTCAAGTTAAGACTTTCCGTAGACAAATGTATAATCTTTTGAACCAAATGGATATAAAGATAGAATAAAGGGCACTTTAAAAAATACATACTGACATTTCTCTATGTCTCTTGATACAAACTGGTTGTGTGCTGGTGCAAGGAAAAAAGATATGAATCAAAGAAAGAATCCTGCAACAGAAAGCTTTTGCATCAGTAAGTATGTGGGGAGGGGGGAGGAGGAAGGAATAAATTCAGTGGAGAACCAAAGACCAGCCAGATCTTTAGAGGAGAATTTATCAGACAACTTGCCTTAGGACATGTACTGGAATGGAGTAGAGGAGAAGTTAAACTTCAGGGGTTGATGGCTAGACAGTTATGCTACAAAATAAAAATTTGTTCTTACTAATGGTACGTTAAATTCATAATTCATTAGTAACTTTAAAGAAGAATATTCCACTGTGGTGTTTCCAACTAACTTTTGCTTACATTATTTTCTCATGAAAGTAAACTATCCTTTTCTATAAATCTGAGGTTATGATTAATTGCTAAAATTTTATGGTGCATAATCATCTGCTTTGCATATGTTGTATTTTTTATAATTAGTCCTGTCAGTAATTTTCAGTAGTATAGCATAAAATACTACTTTCTCTTCCTACAAAAAAAAAAAAAAAAAACCTTTAAATACAACAACAAAATGTAAATGGTAAACTAGCAGAATAAATTACAGTTAAATGCTAATTGTACATTTTTAATTAATTTATTGGCTAGAAATTGATACGTTACAACTTAAGAGTTTAAGATTTTGTTTGAATTTGGGTATTCTTGTCTTTTTCAATATGATTCGTCATTGGCTTCATACTTGTTTAAAACCATGTTCTGGTGCCTGTTTATGGGCTTTTGCATTATTGCAAGACCTTTTCAAAGTGAACAGAAAGGCACCGGCTTTAATATGAGAGAAGTGTGTTTATGAATGCTTTCATTAACTAAGATGCACTAACAGGCTGTCCCCAACTTACTAATAGGTTTTGTTGCACACAGCCATTTCTGAGCCTGTTGTTTAGAAGCAGGAATTCCTGTTCCCATAGAAACAATGTTGTATATGATCCCACGCCAACTCTCAAAAGCTTTTTTAACCATAATGTAACTAAATAATACTAATAGAGTCTGAATCCTTTTGCTTGAGTCCAGATCTCTGATGCCCCCTGGACCTGACAATAGGGGACTCAGATAGAAGTGGCTCCATGCAACAATCCCCATGGAAGCACAGGGAGAAGTTTCTCAAAGCATGAATGAGGAGAGCAGGCCAAAGGCTTTCCCAGTGGTTTCTGATAGGGTTCTCCAGGGAGGGTGGAGTGGATAAGAAATAGGATTTTGAAGAAGGGAATGTCATCTGCTGGGAACTAAAGGGAGTATAGGATAATCTGAATTATTTAAAAGTCTTGGGTGGGTCAGTCGTTAGGCGTCTGCCTTTGGCTCAGGTCATGATCCCAGGGTCCTGGGATCGAGCCCCGCATCAGGCTTCCTGCTCGGCGGGAGGCCTGCTTCTCCGTCTCCCACTCCCCCTGCTTGTGTTCCCTCTCTCGCTGTCTCTCTCTCTCTCTGTGTCAAATAAATAATTAAAATCTTTAAAAAAAATAAATAAAAGTCTTAATTTTATTTTTATGTGTACACCTTTAAAATTGGTGGTATACTGAGAAAAATAAAAGAAAAACCTGGAATGCTTGGAGTCTGATACTATTCAAAAACTTTGTGACTTTGGTAAATTCCTTAACTTCTCTAGGCCTACTTCCGTAGTACAGCATGAAGGGATTTAATGAAACATTTTCCAAGTCTTTTTTTTTTTTTTTTAGATTTAAAATGTTTGATTCTGCCATAGTACTGTCAGTAATGAGTAAAATATAGTGGCAGTGGAACCAAGCAATGGTCAGGGGATGTCTTCTCATTTCCCTTGCCTTGTATAATGCATTATGATATCATTATAATGAATAATAATGGTAGTAATAGTAATAAACATGACTACAATTACTAAGGTTATCAAAATTTTAGCTGGTAGAGCAGTAGTCCTCAGACTTGGCTAGTCATCAGAATCACTTAGGGAGCTTTTAAAAAATTGACATTCTCAGTTCCCACCTCAAATCTAATTAAATGAGAATCTTTGGGAGTGGAGCCCAAGAATTTCTCTTTATAAAATAGCCTCCTGTGTGATGCTGATGACCAACTGGGGAGGGAACCATTATAATAGATGTCCTTAGTGAATTGAAATGAGAACTTAGCATGATTTGCAGTTTTCATAACAAAATTTTTGTATGAAAGGTTTGTTTTTCAGTATTTTTCTCATTCTTTCTGAAGTCCAGTTTAAATATAAATCTGCAGAGCAAACCATTTCTTCTAAGGGTAAATTCCAGCTAAAAAGTCCTAAATTTTAGAATCTGATCTAATAGAGTTTTCTTGTTCAAATGTTCATTGGAAATATTCAGTGTTAAATTACCTTTTCTTATAGATAGTCAACAAACGACATATAGCAAATGACAAATGATTTCCTATTTTAAAGCAAAATAAGGCTCAGATTGCTAGGATTTATTTCTAATATGTGAAAATATTTGTGGAGTTGTGGCCACACTTGCGTATAAATTTTATCATTTTACTGGACTTTAAAAACACTTCCAGGCAACCCATGGAAAGAACCTCTATTATATTTGTATGTCTGTATGTATTGTTTTTTCTTTTTCATACTAGTGTATATGGAATTACAAAATAAATTTAAATATGTATTTTGAAGTATAATCATTTCAATGTTTATACAAAGGATTAATGCTTCACATAATATTTGTAAATTAACTATATATTAGATAATATTCAGTGAAATTTGTGAAATTTAAATGTCTTCATTTTCCTTGGATATGAATTATTTTTATATCTTTTTCTCAAATAGAAATTGATTGACTAACTTAGCAGAAACGATGCATGGCTGTGAAATGTTATACACATACCACAATGTCATAAAGGTAGCTTTCTAAGAGTTGCATATAACAGGACCATCATTTTAACCAAAAGAGTCTATTAAATTGTGAGGAAGTGAAAATTTTGGTAGCGTTTCTCTCTTCATTAGTTACTTGATATCATTCTTAAATAGCCATTAAAAACAAAAGAATCTTAAGATATCCTATTGCTCTTTGTCACTGTTTCCAATCACTGTCACCCTTCTGTGCTTCCGCTCTACCCCCGTGCCTATTATCCAAGTCACCTTTGGAGCACCTTTTTATTTCACAGAATGGTGGCTGTCCTTTGGATAGGTGTGCTCAAGGTGTCCTTTCCAGTGTCCTCCACGTTGCATGTCTCAGCCCCATGTTTCCAAGGCACGTTAAACATGACAAAGCTGAGACCTTTAAAACAGTTCTTAATAAAAGGAGAGCAGGGAGGTGGGACTACCATAGAGGCTCAAATCGCAAGGGTCTAATTTGATGTTGGCAGGGTGAGATGTTGACAGGATCCTCTTTTTTTTTTTTTACAGCTATTTCCATGGCTGTGGAATCACAAGGAAGGTCCTGAGTGTGTATTTTGGATTTGTCCTCAAATTTCAGAATGCCTCATTTGTGTATACCAGTGTCCCAGCTGTTGCAGACTTTGTAATGAATTAGTATTGGACTCAGAAATTGAGTTTCTGCCAGAGGATTCTGGCAGTGAACATTCTCCTATAACAACAGACGAATGATAGCAGTGGAAATGCCAGGGGACTTCACAATAGCATGTCTCAGGATTCAGTGTAATGGCTTAACTTCAACATAAAGATGATCAGAGCAAGCAGGGCTTATTGTTCCACTCTGCTGAGTGGCATGTTAGGTGCCAGTTATGTAAATGAAGGTAATTACAAGAGAGTGCCAAAATGTGTCCTCCATGAGAAAGTGCGCAGTTCTTAAGTAGATCATCCTGCAATCATAAGAAGCCTTTGTGGGGGGCAACAAAACCCCCCTTCTATGAGAGGCTTAATATCTTTTGAGACATTGGGAGAAGAGTGCCATTTTGAGCAAAGGCCGATTGGGATTTCTCCAAGATTGCAAAGCATCTTCCCTGTGTGACCCTCAGAAATAAAGTTTTAATTTCCAGTTTAACTATCCATCTTTCAGTAAGCATTCTTTCATATGCTTCCTTTCTGATTACAAGCCAAATGATTAATTTAAAGAGGAGAAACATTAAATCGGAAAGCATTTTTCTTAAAAATGTATGGTGAACCCAATTATTCCTTTGGGCAGAAGCTTTGTATGTTAAAAAACGGAAACGACTTTTGAAAGAAATTAGCACACTCCCTGTCACAGGATAAGGTAACTAGGTCCTTATCAATCCTATGGGTTATTTGCTTTTTAAAAGTTTTGTCTCGCACCTTACACACACACACACACACACACACACACACACACACACACAAAGACTGCTTCTAGAATACAACGATATTACCTTTTTATAATTCAAAATATAATCCTCCTTCTTAATTACCAGCCACATGGAGTTCACCCTATGTAGAATTTTTATATTTTTTAATGAAGAGTTCTTCCTCACACTATTATCATGTGCCATACTGTGGATAATTAGTTTTAAAGGCAGAACATAACCAACAAAGTTTAGTGACCTCTGTCATAATGCAACATAATGGAAAAAAAAAAAGGTTAAAAGCAACACTATCAGGTAATTGTTTCCTTGTTAGTGATTAAATTGCAAACTCTGAGAGGACAGGAACATTGCCTGTCTTGCCCACGTTTACATCTCTAGTATCTAACAAAGACTAAGGGCTTTAAAAGCGTTAGTTGAAAATGAACATGATTTAGCCATTAATTTTTTTTTTTTTTAAAAAGGAAGGAAATCCTGCCATTTGCAACAACATGGATGAACCTTGAGGACATTATGCTAAGTAGAGTAAGTCAGACAGATATTGTATGATCTCACTTATATGTGGAATCTAAAAAAATTAAAACAACCAAATTCAAAAAAGAGATCAGTTACCAGAGCCTGAGGGTGGGAGAATTGGATGAAGGTATCAACAAGTTCCAACTTTCAGTTTGAGAGTTGTGACGAGAGTAAATCCTAAGAGTTCTCATCAGAAGGAGAAAAAGCTGTTTCTTTTTTTGTATCTATATGAGGTGATAAAGTTTAACTAAGCTGATCGTGATAATCATTTTACAATATATATGATTCAAGTCATTATGCTGTACCGCTTAAACTGACACAGTGCTGTATGTCCCGTTATAGCTCAAAAAACTGGGGGAAAATATCAGTTGAATGAGTGAGGTATCTGCTACAATGGCTCATCCAATCCACTAATTTTAAGAGAGAATACAAAAATACCTACATTTCCTAGATGTGTATTTTTTAAAAACATCAATTTCTAATAAGGGAAGAAAAGCAAATTGAAATGAAGTATTTTTGCCTGTTTTTAAAAAAGACTAAAAGGGAGTGATAATGCACAGTGTTGTTGAGTATCGTAAAACAGACAGTCTCATCCGCTGGTGGTATTGCAAATGGATACAGCCATTCTGGGGAAGCATTATGGTAATGTGTGCCAAAATGCAATATCTGAATATGGCTTGACCCCAAGATTAAACTTTTGAAAGATAATTGCAAGGCAGAATTATAAGGAAGTTCATTGCAGCGTTACTGATAATTGCAAAAATTGAAAAAGTGAAAATATCTATTGGAAGGGAATTATGCTAAATGAAGAAGAGCTTTTTAAGTATTGAAACTAATGTGTGCTTTGGTGAATTTGAATTTTTCTGATTTTTAAGTCGAAACAACTGTATTGTCTTTGCCTAAATTAGTTATTCTTTCACATAGAGTACCTCTTTACCTAAAGATATATACTTGGGCATTAGGAATATTAAAAAGGTCTTAATAAAACTGTAATTTTGTACATAACTGAATCTGGAAAAGTGTGGAAAATACATTTTTATGTAAACAAATTCTTAATAACAATGATGCCCACATGTATGGATTATTTTTCTAGGCCTATGCCTAAAATAATTGAAAGACTCTAACTGAAGAAAATGAGGTAAAGCTTTTCTGACAATCAGTAGTAATTTTTTGGATTGTGACTGTTAAGAAAATAATGAAAGAGATAATACACTTCGGAAAAGTCATGGATAAAAAATTTTAATATCACTCTATAAAGGGAAAGAAGTCTTATCTGTGTTCATTTCAGTGTCATGGTAGATCACCAGTGAATCTTCTAGAGTCATCAGTGTAGATGTCTGAGAGCACCTACCATGTGCAAGGCATGGTGACTACTCCTAGAGGGAATGCGAAGTTTCTTCTGTTGGTGTACAAGTTACATCTCAAATATCTGGAATCAGCTAAATTCTTGGTGTGTTCTACAAGTTTAGAAATGTCTAAAAAAACATACTTTTCAGTTAAGTATCTTTTGAGTCACAAGGTGCAGGCTACTGTGTTGTACATTCTTGGGGACATAAAGATTCTTTAGAAACATGTCTAGCCCTTAAGGAGCTTACAGTACTAGACACTAAGGGTAAACGAACATGTTCACCTAACAAATAGAAGTATGAGATGACTTGAGTTTTTTTTAATAAAAAAGTCACTTGTGCTAATGCAGGATGCACAAACTTGCTCCCTGGGGTTGGATTTTATGTGTATCTTCAAAAAGTGGGCCACCCCATGTTGGGCTGGGCAAGTATCTCCTCAAAAGGCTCACCCTCAGGGGCACCTGGGTGGCTCAGTCAGTTAAGCGCTGGACTCTTGATTTGGGCTCAGGTCAGCCCCACGTCGGGCTCCATGCTCAGTGCGAAGTCTGCTTAAGATTCTTTCTCTCCCTCTCCCTCTGCCCTTCCCCCAGTGTGCACGCTCTGAATAAATAAATTAACAAAAATAAATAAATAAATAAAATATTAGAAAAGAAAAGAAAGGCTCACCCTCAAGCTTGACTAGGCGCCTCTGAAGCCCAACAGCTTTTAAGGGTCCCCTTCTGGCCTCATCTCGGTGCCATGGTTTGTGCCTCAGCCTCTCCCTACAGCCCCTAGGCAGCTTTTTAACCACCTGGAGTCCTCTCCCAAGCCATGGACCAAATGGAAACAATAAAGCATTTGGGGCGGGGGGATTAAATAAATAAGTGGGCCATCGACCAACATCTGGTAGAAGAACTGACAAGGAAAGGAGAAACTTTTTCTTTCTCCCAACCTTCCTAGTCTTAGGGCTCATTGTGGTAAAGGAAATAAGCTAAGGAGTGAAAATGAAATAGTAGAGGGATAGTCAACTTTAGGAACTTCGTTTTTTATCAAGACATTTCCCAAAAACAAAAAACCTTTCTGGGCGCTCTTATCTTCTACTTCTTAAACTGTTGATTTCTCCCCAGGGACACTATTTTCTAAGTGGCTATTATAATTTTTTATTTATATACATATTTTCTAAGAGTCATATTACAGATAATTAAATATAAGAAATGATTTTTAAATCAGAAAAATATTTTAACCTTTTTGATAGAGTTAAATTTTAAAAACTCAGAGCTTAAGAAGATTTTTAGGGCAAAAGCCCAGAAGACTCCAAAAAAATTACCTAGAAACATAGTTATTGATGTATTAAGATGATGCTTATTACCACCATTAGTTTACATTTTATTTTATTCAAAATAACACTTGTATGTACCTTATACTTAATTACTACAATTTGCCACTTCATATGCTGAAGATAATCTAACCTAAACTCTGTGATAGCTGGAACACAATGGAAATGCCCTGGATTTTTCTCTAAGGGGAGTTTGTCCAAGATCTCTAAAATCTAATCTTTGGGAATTTGCTTCAAACTATATTACACAGGCATACATGTGCTTCATAATTTACACTGTGAATTATGTAGCCTAAAAACACAAAATTCTATGATCTTACTATAAATGTATTCCTTCTTCCATTCATTCAATCAGTATTTTTTGAATAATGCAGTGCTTAATCAGCAGTTGGTTGTCAATGACTAGCATTTCTTCTCTTCTGAGTTTATGTTTTGCCCTTTAGATTGCCCTAAAGACTAGTAAATTGTAAACTGCTTGGGAAGAAGGAATGTTTGTATTCAGAGTTCATCATTGATGGGGATGAGGTCATTTAGAAACCCAGAAGGGTGCTAGAATTAGAACTTGGAATTTCTGAGGCCTCTTTGGCACTCTGTCATTTTGTTTCTTTTTTTTTTTTTTTTAAGATTTTTTTTTTGTTTATTCATTTGAGACACAGAGATACAGAGAGAGAGAGAGAGAGTGTGAGCAGGAGGAGAGGCAGAGGGAGAGGGAGAAGCAGGCTCCCCACCGAGCCAGGAACGGGACATGGGGCTTGATCCCAGCACCCTGGGATCATGACCTGAGCCGAAGGCAGATGCTTAACCATCTGAGCCATCCAGGTGCCCCTGTGTCATTTTGTTTCTAAGAACACTCTAATTTTCGCTGTAAGCGCTTTCCTTTAGTGGTTTGCAACCCACTCTGTCTGCACCTGAACTAATCAAGGCCTCTCCCTTCTCAAGTGGTTTTGCTCTCACTATCTCTTCCTCCTCTGGGACTGGCCTAGTTAGCTTCTGGGTTAAGTAGGCAGAGGCTCTCTGCCTCAAGGCTCTTTTCCTTTAGATCTGCTGTAGCATTTCCTCCCCTCCATGCCAAGCAGGGTCATAATCTTTGCCTCAGGGTTCCTGGCTACTGAGCCTCATCCTTGCTGAAGGGAGAGTGATAGCCAGAGTTTTACATTTTTCTCATCTGTGTCTCAATTGCAGGAAGCAAGAATATAAACTCTAAAAGAAACTTTCCCTCTGCTTTTCTTGGTCTGGCTTTTCCAAAAACTGGTGCACTTACTTTTCCTTTGGAGTGGTCTACCTCCTCCTTTCGCTATGCATTTGTGGCCACATGAACATCCTCTCTCACAGGAAAGCAGACCAAGCCCCCAAGTCACTCCCTGACTCACCTATAAAATATGGCTAAGATGACATCATTTACTCACTAGGACTGAAAAAAGATTTCCACTGATGAAAGGAATAGAATTTACCTTTAGGGGTCCCTGGGTGGCTCAGTCAAGCATCCGACTCTTGATTTCAGCTCAGGTCATGATTTCAGGGTTGTGAGATAGGAGCCCCATGCCCAGCACAGCACCTGCTTAAGACTGCTTAACATTCTCTCTCTCCCTCTACCTCTGCCTGCCCCCCCACCACCATTCCCACACATGCTCACTCTCTCTCAAAAAAAAAAAAATAAAAAAGAATTTACCTTTAAATGAAAAACTCAGTATTAAAAAAATCCCCATGTCTTGGCAACATATTCTGAAAGACTTTTGTGACTAGGATTGCCAAATTTAGCAAGTAAAAATACAAATAATTTCAAACTTAACTGGGCATCCTCTATTTTGTCTGGCAACCCTACTTCTAAACCCAACAGAACATAGTACAGATTACTTAATGCCTGTTAGCAGATGATACTGTTTTGTGTCTGGTTGTGATAGAAGATGATTATTAAAATGTTTTTATCTTTAATATTGGTTTTTTGTTTGGAACTGCCATCATGAATCAAGTGTTAATAACTTCAAAGACACTGTCTTTTAAGGATAGTGAATTGCCTTTAGTACGTAAGCTTGTATGTCTAATTCTCCTCGTGAAGAAGAAGGAAAAAGAAAAACAACATGATTGGGATCTTGAAATTCTTTGTTGTTCTAGTTGACATAACCAGCAATGTTGTTAATGACTCAGAATTCATCTTGTCCTCCTTATGCCCAAAGATTTTTTACTTATTTTTTTTATCAAATAAAAGTCTCTTTAATGATATACTCTTCCTCACTACTCCTTGTAGAAAGGGCATTAGTTTCGCAGTTAGTTAGCCAGTTAGTCCTTCAGATCTCTGACACCATTTCAAGGGTATGTGAAACAGCTTGAACATATAACCTAACTACTCTGAGCTGCAGTTTACACTTCTGTAATAAAGGAGAGTGTTTCAAGGATGAAATGAGATAGTATGTGCGAGAATTTAGAATGATAGCTGGCAGATAATGAGCACTGACCAAGCATTAATTCTTGTTTTCCCTTTTTGTCTTTCCTGAACCCCTATAGCCTTTTTGTACCTTTTAATGGCATGCAGCACATTTCTGCATTGCAGTGTGGTTATATTGAATATATTTTTATCTTTCCTGCCATATTAAAAGATCCTTGAGGGCAGGTGATCCCATAGCAATGGTGAAGTGGACCTGGGAGAGGGGAGGGGTGTAGCTCACCAGTTCATTTGTAAAGATAAAAATCATTTCGGTCTCAGCAGAGATTAAAATACAACTTTGCAAAATATGATAGGACATGAAACTGTTAAGATATTTTTCCTACCCAATGAGACATTTTTCTACTGAATAGGAGAACTAAATAAATATTGAGGTAAACTTTCAGGAATTACTATGTGCCAGGCCTATTAGTTAAAATGCACATACCTATTTAGCAATCTTTATAAAGCTAAAAATCAGTAGTGGGTCTCAATTGACCAGTACTTACACATGGAAGAACTGATATCCACTGGAGGAATGACATAATTTCAAAAGTCTTCACTTGAAATAATATTACTTTATACTTTAGCTTTTAAAATACTTCCAAATACATTATCCTCTCTGATTTCACCACTCTCCTATAGTCAATGGTAAATATTATTAACTGCATCTGATAGATGAGAAAATGAATGCTCAGTGTGATTAGGTAGTCCAAGTTCATCAACTAATAAAAGGCAAAAGAATGTCGCCTGAAATCTAGTCCGTACCATTACATCATATTTTCTCTCCTAGTTGCAAAGAGAAACTTCTGAATAGTCAGCCCTGCCAGTGGTATCTGCATCACACATATATTTTATTTTGCTATCTTTTAAAAACTAAAGACAACCAGTCCTCAGAATGCACAATAACATAGCACATATTGTAAGTGACTCTTCAGCTAATACTTGATATAATTGGAGGTGCCAGGCCCCTTGGCCACGTTAAAAGTAGAAAAAGATTCTGAGTAGTGATGATCCCAAATTAGAACAGTGGGAAAGTAAGTAGTTCTTTATTTAGTTATGGAGGCAACATTTCAGAAGACCTCCGTATATCTATATGTCATCAGTGTCTGTGGAAGTACATCTCCTACTCCAACAACATTTTAAATGCCAGTTTTTACTCTCCTAGCTGTATTTCCCAGAGCAATGAGAGAAAAGCTTCCTCAGTTTTGTTTCCTCAGCAATTCCAATCTTTCTCTCCTTCTCAGTAGGTAACTGCACTTTCTTACTGTCTGAATTAATTGAGACTGTTCAGCGTGAACTCTCTCCTCTTCCTACCTCTGCCTGGCAAAGTCACCTATCCTCCCTTCTCTTCCAACTTGTCTGGGAGCAAGATGTGATTCTTCTCCCTACAAGGCTGTCACCTGCTCCTGCTCCTTGGTTTAGCCCTTTGACATCCCCTCCGGTAACTTTCTCAGTTCTCTTACCTCTTACAGCTTCTGTTGCTCCCTCTTAGCTTATTAGCAAAGTGTCTTTAAAACAAACACACACACATAACCTCTCAAACTATATTTTGCTTTTATTTTGGTCTTCGCAGAACTTATCAGAAGAATTGATTGCACTCATGGCCATGGTTTTCCCCTATAATTCCCTGCAGCCCAATTTCTATTTCAGTACTCTGTGGGAACTGCTGTCTGATAGGTCACATGCAAATGATCAAATCAACAAGAACTTTCATTAATCCTTAGCCTCTTTGAGTTTTGGGGTTTGAGAACCCATTCATCTTCTCCCTTCACAATTTCTTTTTTTTTTTTTTTTTTGGCTATTTTCTATTTTTCCCAGTTTTATTGAGATATAATTAACATCGTAATTCTTTTATTTAAATATATGTTTTAATGAGATGTAATTTATATACCATAAAATTTATCCTTTTAAATTATATATTTCAGTGGATTTTAGTATATTCACAAGGTTGTGCAACTATTACCACTGTCTGATTCCCGAATATTTTCACACACCTCCTAAAAAGAAACCCCATACTCATTAGCAGTCACTGCATTTTATCTCCTCCCTCTAGCCCCTGGCAACCACTAATCAATTTTGTCTCTACGGTTTTGCCTATTCTGAACATTTCATATAAATGATTTATACAATATGTGGTCTTTGTGACTGACTTTTTCCACTTAACATAATGTTCTCAAGGTTCATCCATGTTATGGAATCTATCAATACTTCACTCCCTTTTATGGCTGAGTAATATATGGATGGACCACATTTTGTTTATCCATTCATAAGTTGATGGGCATGTGGGTTGTTTCCACCTTTTGGTTATTAAGAATAAAGCTGCTATGAATATTCATGTTTAACTGTTTGTATAGACATATGTCTTCATTTCTCTTGGGTATATACCTAGAAGTGGAATTACTGAGTCACATGGTTATTCTATGTTAAACATTCTCCAGAAGTCTTTCAACTTCTGTGACTGTGCATTGTCTTCCTTTTTGCTATCTCATCTCTAAACAAAATGTAGATATTCCCTAAGTCTGGGTCTTCCCTCTCTTTACTCTTTACCAGCAATCTAATACTTTCCCTTTGTCCTAAATGCTGTCTAATCTTACTTTGGGGAACCTGTTTTCAGCCCGGTCACTCTGAACCTAGGTAGGTTCAGGACCTCAATATTGTCGTGGGGTCAGACTTATTTCAGCATTTGCAGATTTAGCAACATCTGCCTTTATCTTCTAAATAATATGAAGACTTTCTGCCATTGAGTGTTTAGTTATGTCCATTAATTAGCTCCAACCCACCTTCCCATGATGTTTAACTAGCTCCTAAGCTAAGCACATGCTTTATTCAAGATTAGTTATTTTCTTTTCACTGTGTATGATCTCACATATTCTTTGCCTCTCCTTGGTGTGGCCATGTTCTGTCACCTTTTCAAGATGAACTGTCATATTAGTTCATCCCAATTTTGCATCCCCATAAAAATTTATCTAAGCTTCCCAACTGAAAATAATTTCTTCAACTTATGAACCACTGAAATGTTTTAAAAACACTTTTTATGACCTTTTGACTTTACACCAAATGTTTCTTATTAGACACAAAGCTCTTTGAAGGTAAAAACAATGTCACATCACCCACCTCCTACTGCCACAAGTGTGTAATGCTTAGTTCTTTGCTTGGTACATGAAACATAGTTGCAAAAAATTTTTTAATGACAAGTAATTTTTGATGTATTTTATTCTTACAAACACTCCCAAATTCTAGCTCTTTTGTAGTTTTATTATTATTAAATTGAGGAGGAAATCCAGAATACAGGATTCAAATAATAGTTTACTTTCAGATATTATACTATAATTTAGCAGCATGTATTTTCATTTAGTATCTAGTGTGCCAGTTGACATTATAACAGTGTAGCAGTAATAGGTCTTCAGTCCATATCCAAACTAAAGATGGTATTGGCCTCATAATGAGGGAAAAAAAGCAACTGTAGCTATGTGAGAAATAAAAAGTAAACCCAAAGTATGTTTGGAAAAGTAATAACATATTTTATAGCAGAAAGAGAAATGACTGAGAGAATGCACATAAACCATTGTAGTTCCTGGAACATGTCCCATAATAAAGAAGTATTGTAAAAATCTTAATTTTCATAATTTTAATAAAATTAGTTCCAATTCCTTTTTACCTTTCATACTTGGGACTTTTGAAGTTGGACAGATTTCCTTAATTTGTGAGCAGGAATTGTATTTAGTATTGGTATAGATTATATTAATGTTCTTTATGGGTTCCATTAGCAATTCATTATTATTAGCAGTAGAATAATAAAGAAAATAGAAATATGAATACCAGGCTGCTTAGTATTATTTACTGTAGCCTGTGGAATGCCAGCTCTAAGGAGGAGAAGGTATTCATCCTATTAAACTGAGTGTCTGATTCCAGACCTGAAAAAACAAAACCTGTCTTAGCCATTAGTTAGCATTAATTCACAGGTTTCTTTTACAGAAGGGTCTCTGAGCTTATTTGGGAGTTTGGAGCCATCCTAAAAGATACTGAATATTGGGTTTGGGTCTGAACCTTGAGGATTTTGTTAGAGCTTCTGAGGATGACTTAAGAATCCATTCCATCACATATTCAGTACCTCAACTGCCTCTCCTTTGGATCTACATCATGAATGTGAGCCAGAACAGCCTGACATTTGGTAAATAGGATGCTTTATAATTAATTACTGACTCTTATTATAGTACCATGAAATAAAAGAGCTTCTCAACTTGATTCCCCTAGTAGTCCACACTACGAACACAATATATCCACACATTTATTCTTTAACTTTATGTAAGATATACTGTAAAACAAAAATAACAATTATTGTAAAAAACATTTTTTAGCAATTAGCTTTTTTTCCCAACAAACTTAGTCTAATTATGGATCAGCCATGATAAAATGAAAGGTCAATAGCTACAGATGCATAATTTCACTCTGATAGATTGCTGTTTGAAAATAGGATATGACAATTAGATGATTAATTTTCTTCTATTAAATAGCATTATGAGACTTCAGATTACATTTATCAGTATATTCTCTTTAGTGGGAACATAATGCAAGGAAAGGCTGAACAGAATAGGAATTCATGTCCTTTGTGGAAGGATCCGAATATGCTTTTTATCAACCACACTTGTGAAAATAATTAGACAATGAAATTCTGTTTGAAAACTTATTTTACATTCAGTATTCAAAGTAACATGTTAAAGGCATCATAAGTTAAAGATTAAAACATGTGAGTATGAGGAGCAAAATTTTGAATGTCCTGCTGGTAATTTTTTTTTTTTTTTTGGTTCTGGTTATCTGCAAAGTATACACCCCTTGTCAGTATAACTAGGGAGTGCCTGTGTAAACATTCTTGTTTTGCCTGTTCCGCATAATCGTTTCTTGTATCATATTTCTTCTGACCTCGCTATCTGAAACCAATTACAGGAGATCCATTTGGGCTGCATCTATTTTCATAAGAAGCCTAGGCAGCAGTGTTTTTCTCAGAGATGAATATCAACATCAAATATGCTTCTGAGTGCTTTGTTATTTATGTTTCAGAGAGATTTTGTAGCCTTCAGCTCTCAAGAATGTGTCATGCTGTGCTGTTTATACATTGAAGATATTAATGGGTGTAGATGTCATTTTTCATTTTAATGTCTCAAATGCAACAGGCTGATAGGTTAAGCATTCCTATTTTTATGGGGAGAGATATGAGTGATGTCTGTTTTCTCCCAAAATATACATATATTTGCTTTGAAAAAAAAGAAGTTATTTATAAACCTTAGGATACTCAACATTTTTTTGTTTCACTGGGTGTTTCTAAGCTATTCTCAAACAATTTTACTTCTGGTGAAAGTTTTCAGTGTTCTTCATAAGAAAACAGTATTGATCTGACAGGTTACAAAGCTTTTTTACTCTTAATTCTCATAATGACCTCCTCACTAGAGTTACTCTCTGTATATGAGATTCATAGGTATCATAAAGTTATTACAGTTGTGGAAGGGTGCTATGCTTGGACTTTTTCTTACAGAATTTTAATTTATTTGAAATTAAACAGTAACAATTAGGAATGGTGTTTTCAATGATTATTTTTTAAGTTTTTATTTAAATTCCAGTTAGTTAACATAAAATGTAGCACACTTTTTAGAGCAAGATGCACTGAATTCTGAAAAACTTGTGCATACCCACACCTCGGCAGCCTAACACAAAGTATATCTTTAATCTATTAGAAAGATTTTTAGTCATCTTTTCAAGATATTTTAATTTAATCTGATTCCAATTTTTAAAATGTCCTTAGTTTTTTTTTAGCTTTACTAAAATTAGATAACTTCATTAAGTAAAGTGCACTCTTAATTCAAAACAAATGTGTTTTTGGAAACTAGATATGGCTTGGCTGCCTTAGAAACCTCTTTCTTGTTGTTCACTAGAATCACACTCAGTCATTATTACAGGAGATTTTGTAAACATCTCTTGCCTTTTGTTCTAAGTTTTGTTTTTGTTTTTGCAGAGGGTAATCATATAAATACCTAAACAGCTCGTAGAACTTAATGCCTAGTCCTGGAATTTATCTTTTCTATTTACCAACTGAAGTGGGCAAGTGATTTTCAAATTAATATTTTATGTAATTTGACACCTAACACCTTATATTGATGAAAGTATTTTATCTCATAATCTTTCATCTTTTGCGTCGGTACAATAATAAATTACAAAGATGAACTAAATGTCTCTGAGCAATTGTTTATTGAAATGCAGTCCTAAAGTGATATCCAGAATACTGGGAATAAAAATGTCATGCGATGCCTGCCGTGAGAATGCAAACTGCCAAAGATTCTTGCTTATGAGTTTTAAATCATCCTGATCTCTTGGAGTTCTTTTTGTTCTCCCACCTCTTATGTTTACTATAGCAGTCTCTACTGCTACTAAAAGAATGTTGAGATAGGCAAGTGGTCCTTTTTCATAAGAATTTGTATTGAATGATGATCCCGGATTATTTTGAAGATAACTCTAAGTGTATACGGAAACCAAGGTACTTTAAAAGTTTAACCGGCCATTGGTCATATTCCATTATAATTATTACTCCTTTAAAAACAGTGTACATGTATGCTTTTGTCCAGTGAGATTTTCGTGAGCTGCAATTCTAATCTAATTTTCCAGTGTCTTTCTATAGCCACTGGGTGTTACATATTCCACTGGGTTACTTGTTTGGGTTGGGCTGAATGAACATCATGCAGGGTGATGAAATGAATAGGGTCCTAGGCTTGGGAGACAAGAGCCTGAACTTTTGACCAAACTGTGCTACTGCTTTGGACTTTAATCAAGTAATTGTCGTATTATTGGTTCTTCAGTCACTTGTCTACAGGGTATGAAGGCTAAGCTAAACAATCTGTAAGGCTTATGTCCAGCTCTAGAATTCTTTAGTTTATTTGTAATAACTGGTGAAATGATCAGAGGGTTACAAGAGTTTAGAGTTCCATCAGGTATTGGTAGAGTGTATGGTGAAACCCAAGTCAAGGACGGCAGAAACACTTAGCCATAAAAACAATATATATTCGGTGGTGGTTGTTCCATTCAAACACTTACATATTCAAACATAAAAAGATTATGTTGTAGTTTTTCTTTTAGGTTTTAATAAATGAATATTCTCTCTTTACAGGTGAAAATAATTCATCATGGTGCCACATGTTCTCTTTTACTAGGGTTTTATTCATTGCCATCTAATGGTTTCTTTGATGGGACAGAGACAGTATGGCCCACTGGAATGCACTCTGGCCTGGAAGCAGGAGACCTAGAACAAAACACTTGATTACTCTAGGCCTCATTATTCTCATTTGCTAAACTGAGGACATCAGAGTAGACGATTTCTAAGAGTGCTTTTAGTCCCAGCCATGCATGATTTCAAGATTCAGAACTGTGTTCATTAGACTCCTTCAAGAATAATAAATAGCTACAGAATTAAATATAAACTAAGACTCCATTTATACAAAATAAACTGATGAACTCAAAGGGAAATAATAATCTTATGAAAAAAATTAGGCAAAGTTGATGTGGATTTTGGCATCTAAGGCGAAAGTAGTTGACGGATTTTTTTTTTTCTTTGAGAGTTTCACATAGACACAATACAGCCTAGGTCACCCTATAGTAATTTCCACTTAAAAAATGTCATTTGGAGTTATTTCATAGGTTGCGGCTTAAAAAAGGAAAGTTGTATTATTTAGAATATTAAGTGAAATATTTTAAACTAAGTTTGGTGATAATCAAGTATTTGTGGAATTTTTTATTTGGTCTTTTTTTTTTTTTTTTCAAAGTGAACTTTATAATAAAATTGCCTGAGTTCACTGGAATGTGCCATCCTTAGAAACATTTAGGGTTGGAATTACTTGAAAATTGGGAAAAAACAAAAAACAAAACACAAAAGATTGCTATGAGTGAGTGTGTCTCCAAATGTAAAAAGTGTGCTTTACAAACTAGGCCAGATCCTGCTCCGGGAAGACAAATCAGTGTTGTTAGGGGATGGTGCTCGTGCCTTCAGTTTGTTTACTTTGGTTTCTATGTCTGCCTGCCTTCTCCGAGAACTTGCTTGGAGCCAGACTGTAGCAGCCCTCTCTCTGTCTTTTCATAATTGATCAGGGGATGACTGCCTTCCCTGAGGGTTAAGACGTGGCAACTTTTTCTGTTTGCTCAGCATCTCAATGCAGTAGTTCAAACATTGTTCACACCGGCTGGCAGTGTAATGCCATATGCACATCTTGTCAAAGCAACTGTTGTCATGGATACTAGAAACTCTCTTAAAAACCAGATCATTGATTCCAATCAAAATTGTACTTTTTTATCAGCTTAGAATCTCAATTATCATAGTAGAATATTGATCTAAGATATTTCTCCCATCATGAAGAATTTACCTCGTATTCTAAAGCACCGAATAACAGAGTAGGGCAATGATTTATTTTAGTTGTATGTGTTGAAAAATTTCATCATTAGTGTTCATTGAACTCAGCTATTGAGAGAAAAAAGGAGTTTGCAAAGGAGAGGCTCTTAAAAAGTTTTTTTTCCCCTCAATTTACACTGCTACTTTTAAAACATCTCAATATGTATTTTTTAGGGTACTCGTTTTTATGTTTATATAATACACTCACCAAACTGTCCCTCCTCCTGTAAAAGAAATTTAATATAATTTCTTATATTAAGTTTTATTTTCCTGAATGGGAAAAAACAAAACAAAACAGAAAAATAGATGAAAACATCTTCTATTTTGATTGGTATTCTGTCACACATAGAAACAAACCTGATTGGTTGAGTGGTAATTTCTTTGTTCTCTGATTTTGCTAAGAATGCAAATGAAAACCACTCAATTTTATTTGGCATTAAAACTGCACTTTATTTTGTCAAAGGAGAGGTTTCCCCTTGAATTGTAAGTACAAAAAAAGTGTTTTTAATCTTTAGTGAAAATCCTTATTAATTCACTTTCAAGATAATCTGATGTTGATTTGTCAAATTTAATTACAGCTTCCGGTAACACTTGAAGTCTACTGCTTTTGCTTCAAAATTGTAATATGAAAATGCAAATTGAATGATAATTTAAAAGGGAGTGGGCATTTTAGTTGAACACTCAAAGACAAGTTCCTTGTGGAAATGAGGTTATTGATGCAGTTTATGATTTTTTTCTCTTTAAGCACTTTAAACAAATTAACTTTATTTCCTGCAGGATTACATGTATCTCCATGACTTTAAGTAAAGTTGTGTATGTGTGATATGTGGAATTTTTATACCACATTAGAAGAAGATCTTTAATAATTCTCTCTAGAAAGGAGGATGGGAAAGGGGTTCTCATACATTGAAGCCTTTTACTATTAACCAAGGAATAATCAATTATTGATAATCAATTTACCCTTCAGCAAAGTATTTAGATATTGCTCCCTTTTTACTTCTAGGCTCTCCAAGCAGCAAGACAACTTCTCTTACAGCAGCAAACAAGTGGATTGAAGTCTCCTAAGAGCAGTGATAAACAGAGACCACTGCAGGTTAGTAAAGCATTCTTGTCCTTGGGATCTTATTTTAAAAGATGCTCATAATGATAACAAATGTGCAGACCCAGTTGTGTACATTCAGAAAAATTTTACATTTGCATATGTCAGTAATTTTAATTCAAAAAGAGAGCTCATTTTATCTTCTTGAAAGGGAAACAAAATTTCTATTCCCATAGATTTCAAAAGTCTACAAGGTCACTTATTACAGAAATTATATAGAAACCACATTTAGGATATGTAGGCATAAGAAGTTTTATATAAAACTCCCTTGTGGGATTGTAACGGAATTTTATTCACAAATAAGTTAAAGTAAAATGTGAAATTTCTTCCTTAAAAGCAAAGCCATAGTAAGATGGTATGGAAGGAGACAAAGCAGTTTTAGACAACCCTCCGCAGTTGTATCCAAGTGACAAATGCAGAAAACCTCCAGGGTTGCCAAAAAAACTGTTTGAGTTTGCCAAGGAGTTATTGCTGTTGCTACAGTTATAAAAACACATTCTGGAGTTTGTTGTCCTTATTCACCATGTTTGTCCTGTGAAACTGATAGTATGTATGTCCTTTAAAGTAACTTTTTGTTACATAATATAACCATTGCTTTAATATAATCTTACCCAGAGTACATAGGACATTGTTTGGGGGGAAGAAACATTTTTAGGGTGTAGTTATTAAATGTTTGGAAGGTAGAATCTGAGGTTACATAAAACATCTTTCAAAATGTTTAT
This sequence comes from Phoca vitulina, assembly GCF_004348235.1. NCBI lineage: Eukaryota > Metazoa > Chordata > Mammalia > Carnivora > Phocidae > Phoca > Phoca vitulina. The sequence goes on along the minus strand of NW_022589707.1, from coordinate 27,984,805 downwards.
CAGCTCTGTTGAAAGATAAGCAATGCTTTTTCCTGAATCATGTGCTATGTACATGTCTAATAAGGTAAGCTTAGTTTGAAAAAAAAGTAAGCATCTTTCTTGTTGCTTTATTTTACCCAAATAATCTCGGAATTTTTTTAATGGCCTAGCTGTCTATTTTCATTTTCAGGTGTACTCCCAGATGTTAGTAACTAAGTCTTATATGATGGCTTCCTGAAGTTTAGTATGTATGACAGAGAATTACAGGCTACTGATCTACACAATCCAGAAACTACTTATTATGTAAAAACTGGATTAAATTTTTGGTCCCTAGACAAATTTGAGATGAGAATATATATTCTTGGGAACAAACCCATTTGTGGGAGGTGGGTGGGAAGAAGGAAGACTTGTGGAGAGGGGATGTGTTCCAGTAGTCTAAAGTTCAAATGTCTGCCATGATTGCAAACGTTGTATTGAATCAGCCTGAGTTGAAGATTCATTTTAATTTTTTTAAAAATAAATGTCACGCTCTTTTGTTTAAACTAATCAGTAATTTTATGGCAACACAATTTCCTCATCTCTCCCCAAGTAATGCCAGTGATTGGAGTCTTTCCATCGAATTGTCTTATTCCAAGACAGCCTCTCCATACATTTGCATGAACAGAGAAAAATTTACATGGAAGTCACAGAAGATAGCAAATGAAATGTTTCCCTCACTGTGGCTTCAGAGTGGGAATTTTGCACTGTTGTTGGTATAGCAAAGGAGGTTTAGATGCTGGCAGCGTAAGCCAAAGGTAGGAGTTTATTGTTTCGACTACTGGGAAAACACTACATACATATTGTCCTAATTCTGTTTTAACATATCTCTTGACAAAATAGACAAAGTAGTTGTTCCTTCCTCCCCAAAGCTAAGTCCAGTAGAAGTTTCTTTATTGCTGGTTACCAGGGCATCTCTGGAAAGAATGGCTGGGCTTTAGTTTTTTTTCCCTTTCTTTTTCTTTCTTTCTTTCTTTCTTTCTTTCTTTCTTTCTTTCTTTCTTTCTTTCTTTCTTTCTTTCTTTCTTTTTTGTTGTTGTTGTATTGGAAGGCAAGATTTGATACTTTGTTTAACTAAAATATCCATAATTTTTCATAGAAAACACACACATATAATGTAGGAATATTAATGACTCTAAAATCAGAAATTGTTGCTCATGTACCAGATGTTGTATAAATAAAATTTTGAGCAGAAGTCCTCAATTTTGTTATTTTACTGTGAAAGGGTGATTGAAAGTAATTTAAATACCTTTTAACAATTTCAGGTGCTAACCATTACTACAAAGACTTTTCTTGTGTCACTTATATTTAGTGTTTTATGATGCATATCAATATGAATGTATCTCCATTGTATAAATTATAAAACTGTAGCATTTTTTTATTATTTTGTATTTTAAGCAGGTCTAATGCCAAAATGTCATAGGAATGAACAGTTGGTTTTTATGAATGAGAATTTAGAAATAATGAATGAAGACTTATCTGTTCACCAAAAAATACACTGCTGTTAATAGAATGTGAGCCTGAAGTTTTAGTATACATAGTATTTGATAAGTTTAGCAACGGTAAACATACTGGGATTGTGTTTAAAACCTAATAGCATTTTATACTAGTTTACATATGTTGTTAAATGAGGATATTAGGTAATGCTTATCCTTGCATCTGCAAATGCTATTTATTGTGAGTTGCACTATTACCACTTATGTTAAAGAAAACGGTTGAATATTTTTGTTAAAATTTTTAACCATTTAATATGAAATTAACACTTCAAAACTTTTATGATTTTCTACAGTCTGGTTCTTTTTCTGCTTAACTAAGAGTTTAACCCATCTTTCAAAATAGAGTTGGTGCAGATTATCTCTTAAAATTCATAAAGATAATTGAACATGTTTCAAAATCTGCACTTGCAAAGGCTAGGTATTTGGTGCTTGATAATAAATCATGGTGGTTTGTGCTTTATCAGGCATCACACATTTTTAGAGGACCAAAGGAGAGTATTCGTTTTTCATTTTAAAATACAGTTTTGATGGAGAACTATTTTATGAAGTTTGAAAAAATACAGATTTTTAAAAAATCTGTTTTGATGGCTCAAGTCACAAGAACAATATTAGGTCTTGTTACACTCAACTGATTTCTTTTAAATATTGAGAAGTGGTAGCCAGATTTGAAGTGTGACATGGTAGAGAGTCTATTTCTAGCAGACTAGTATTTATCTACTATTACTTTCTCATTTACATTTTTTCAGGGTTTTGTGCTACAGATGGCATAGATATTAGCCTATCTAATACAAAATGGAAAGAAAAAAAATCACATCTGACAAGCTTGAGTACCGATTGTGTAGTAATTTCACTTTCATGTACAGGTATCTGAATATATGTATTTGAAACATGTTTACATTTTCTATTCATTACATAAAACACCTGTTGAATAGGTCCAATCAGTAGGTACATTGATTAATGACATATTGATTAATAATATATAAAGATTGTGATGCAAATGGGAGCTGATACCAACCTAAGCATTACCAGATGTTTCTTCTTTACATGCTTACTATGTATCCCAGAAAACATACTATAACAGCTGAAGACAGCCTCTTATCTTGATTTGTGATATTTATTAATATCTACTCCTAGCACTTCCTAGACTTGGTTGGTATACCCATAGTGGTCCATAAAAAGAAAAGTTAACCAAAGAGAATAAGTAATGCTTTCAATTTCATGAAACTAATTTCCAGATTAAAAAGAGTGAATTTCTTTTACTCTTTTTAAAAACACACATGCACACAAAGACACACATTTGCATATGCATATGCACACATGCACACTTCCATAATCTATAAATTTTAAATCTTTTTTGTAAAATACATTATCAGTTTTCTAACCTATGACAAATCTACTTAATTTAGTTTAGGTATGAAAATTGGTCGCATTATTGTTCTTGTTACATTTACAGCCATGAGACAGACTTGTGGTTCTTCAACAGCTGTGCAGAGCAGAGACGTAAATTTAAGGTAAATGACATTGCTTTGCTATCTTAGATGAATATTAGTATATAGTATTGTAATCACTTCCTTCATTGTAGGTTAAAATCTAATATAAAGTTCTCTTTTCCAATAGGTAATTAAACATTTTTTTTAATAACTATGTTAAATAGTTGAAGATTGGAAGAATAAAAAGCAAAAGTGAATTAAACCTAGGGGTCTTATTCTGACTCTGCCACAAACTAGACACCTAAGTTAAAGGAAGCCACTCAACATTTTTAAAATAAAGACATTGGGCTAATTGATTGACAAAATATTATAATCTGTGCTTACAGATTTATTTTTTTTGAAGTAAGTTATAGGCATCTTAATTTCTTAGGAATAGCTGTATCTTGCTGGGTATTAATTTATGAGTTAAGGAGTATGCTTGTTTGTTTGTTTGTTATCAGTTACAAAGCACTTTTTTATTAGCATTCCATAGCCAAAAATAATGTTTTGGAATCAAAGTATTAAATCCCATATACATGGAAACCACGGTGCAAGTATCTTTTTGTACAGTATCTGAGGAAACTTTGTTCTGTTTAATGCCTTGAACTAATTTTACAAATTAATTTTAGGAGAAATATAAACTACATGAAGAATTATTTTACCTATGTAATTACTTTAATAATCTACATTAAAATATGTTGTGATATAATACAATTTAGCAAATTTCTACCTTTCTCTACTTCTTCAGTTCAAAATGCTAAAATTAACACCTGCAGACAAAACAAATTCTGCAGTAAACTGATCAGCACTTCTAAAATGTCATATTCTAGGAAAAAATCAAGAATAAAGTATAAAATATAAATAATGAGATATATATTCTGGGAGAAAATGCTAACCGTAGGTATAGAATTAGACATTGATAAATATGTTTTAGGAAATTATAAAAGTTCATGCATGCTGTGGTAAAGAATAATACTGAATATTTCCTCTTCAACATAATTTCTGATTTCTAGTACATAAGAATTAGAAGCTAAAACACATTTAGTTTCAAATACTGAAAATAACATGATAAAGAAATTTGCAGTATCATTTGAGTAGGGCAATGTACTGTGATGCAGAAAATTTAATAAGATTTGTTTAAGTTGTTTTGTTATTTATATTCCCTGTGTATCAAAAAGTTAAGCAGTAATTCTAATACATTGTTTTTATATCATAAATCATAAATTTTAAAAGAGTTTAACTTAAAAATTATTCACAAGGACTGACTATGCTTTGTATAGTCCTGATTTTCCCATTGCAGTAGAGAACATTTCTTAAAAGGCAGCTTGAAATAGGCAGTTTTACAAGAATGTTACAGAACAAAATCTTTCTCAAAATATTGTGATGTCGCCACCTGTGGCCAGCTGCTCAAGGCTGACACCGTGTGGAGGAGGCTCTAGGATGTCCAGTCCATCATTGCTAAGTATCCTTGTGTCGAAAACTTGTGTATGATCTAATCATGGCATGTAGGAGAAGGAACATATGTTTTGAGTCTGAAGCCTACCTTGCCTTTAATTAATTAGTAAGACTTTGGGTTGAGTCCTTGGAGTCTATCTCATGGAGGCTGTTACCTTATCTCTAAAAAAGGAATAAGGATACCCATCTTGCAAGATTGTTATGAAGACTAAAAAGAATATTATATAAAGTAACTAGCATAAAACCTTATACTTACAATGAGTTGATAAATAATTCCCATTATGAGCATCTCCAGAAAATTGATATTTAATCCAAGGTTATGATAAAAATTCTATAATATGGTTCCTTTTGTTTGGACGTAATTTTCACTATTCATTATGTAGGCCTAATTTATAAGAAAGCAACAGTGAGTGTTTTAGGTACTACTCAAGAATCTCTCCCTGGGGCGCCTGGGTGGCTCAGTTGGTTAAGCGCCTGCCTTCGGCTCAGGTCATGATTCTGGAGTCCTGGATCGAGTCCCACATTGGGCTCCCTGCTCAGCAGGGAGTCTGCTTCTGCCTCTGACCCTCTTCCCTACTCATGCTCTCTCTCTATCATTCTCTCTCTCTCAATAAATAAATAAAAATCTTTAAAAAAAAAAAAAAAGAATCTCTCCCCCCCGCTAGAGGCCCCCAAAGCATCCATATTTCACACTTGCCACATATAAACTTACATTTTAGCATTTTTCTTTCCTACTAGACTGTGAGCTCTGTGACAGCAGGGACCATGAATGTCCTGCTCATCTCTAGTGCCAAGTGAATAATAGAGCTCAATAAATACTTGTATAGATGCTATGAACCCTAAATGCCAAGCTAACGAGTATGTACTATATGGTTTGGGTAGCAGGGACCTTAAAGGTTTTTGATCAGCAAATGATATGATCAAAGCAGTATTTTGTGAAGATCTAGTCAACAATGGAACATTTGGAGGATGTTTTGGGGGAAGGGAATTGCGAGGGATCTGGAATAAGAATAAACTTTTTAAAAAATTATTTAAATAGGCATATGATGAATTGAGCCTTAGACATGCTGAGTTTGAGGTAATGGCAAGAAAAGCAAGTTGAAGTAGCAAAAATTTAGAAAATTAGAACTTGACAGAGAGGTTATAGCCAGAGACAAATATTTGTGAAATAATCCAGAAGTGATAGATGAATTCATGAGAGTGGAGATTTCTGGGAAAGATGATTTACCAAGAGGAGCTCAGTAATATCCACATTCTTTAGAGCAAGAAGATAAAGAAGCAGAGAAAAAAAAAAAGAGGAGAAAAGAAGAACCAAATTAGCATTTAATATATCAAGGAAGGTCAAGGAACAGAACAGTTTTTAAGGGATGGAGCTTGTCAGCCAAAAGAAGCAATGTGCATGAGGATGAGCATTTTCATACATACAATGTTGAATTGCAACATGGTGATTTTTAATCCCCCTCTTTCTTTGTCATTCAACAGTAACTCTTAGGATCTGCAGTACTAAAGTCATCAATAATGAATGGGAAAAAAAGTTACTTTAACTTGAATGTTAAATAGAAAATGGAGAATTAGTAAACATACTTCTATTTCTCAGATTGCTATGTCTCTAATTGTGTAAGTAAATGTATATTGCATACCTAATACTGAGTTCCCGTAAATTAAATCTAGAAGAAAACTGCTTTCTAGGAGGTTAAATTTTCCCTTTTCTTACCTACCCAAGCACGTGTTTCATTGTGTAATCCATTAGGATTCTAAGAACATATTCCCTTGACTTCTCTATCTTAACTAAAGTGAGAGGAAGAAAGAAATAGAACATTAATATTGTTAAGGGAGCTCTCCGTAGGATTTAAGACTTAGGCTGTGAATTTTATCTTAAGATGTTTGGAGGTGTTCTACAAGCTAAATTGAATGACAAAGTGAACAGTGTGAGTACATGATTAAAGACAAAAAGTGAAATTATTTTAAAATTCACTTACATTTAAGATTCCTTGTGTTTCCTCAGTGGATTCTATTAATGTGTTTCATCCTGCATTCTACATTTCCAGTTGGTTTTCTTAAAATTTCTCAGCTACCTTCATCTTTTCTACTATACTCTTGGTTTCCTTATCATCCTGTTCCTTTCTCTCATCATGTAATCTTGTCCATTTTGCTTACTCTGTATCCCTACAGTCACAGATTGAGAAAAGAGTAACTTTAAATGCCTGTAATTACGTAATTCTATCTTGAACCTAAAAGACATTCTAGCATATCATCATACCAATAAAATAGGAAAACTGTGCTTCTTCTTACAATCCAGTATCTGATATTTAGTTCTTATCTTGCCCCAAGAAAAGTTTCCATCTTGCTTTTTTAAGTTGCAGTTTTAGTATGAAAGTAACTCTGCTCTTGAATATTTCAGCTACTTAGAACCCTGGGGCATTTCATTTAGTGCCAGCATTCTCCTCTTACTGATAACATTTATAGGTGGCTTTTTAAAAGTTACCATCAGAATGGTTGCCATCATTCCTTAAATCCTTTTGTCAGATTTTCCAGAAAACTCATTGAGAGATGAATATGCAAACTAGAATTGCTTGGGATAGTTATATTAAATGGCCAGTTTTTCATGGAGATCTCAAGTTTTGCTGATTATGATTATTTAAATAACGCTGAATTTGGAAGCACAGCATTTGAAATGATCAAACAGAAGTATAATGAATTGTTCTTTCAAAAAATATTTAAGTCACCCTACCTTGATATGAAAATCATATAAGCTCATTATAAGAATCTAACACATTTTAAGTTAAATTATGGTTGGGCACTAAGTTACTTTTCCCAAAGGCACTTAATAAATATTAATAAATTGCTATCATGTAGTAGATTTTTAAGATGAAAATTATGTTCTCTGATTAGATAAGGAAGAAACCACTCATGAGAACTAATTAGAGTAGACCCTTGACATTCACAAGGTATGCATCCTGAGATCTTCATGAACCCTCAAATTCAAGAAATCCCCAATTCAAAAATATGGAGAGATCTATGCAGGCTTCCTTCCAAATACTATTCTTATTCTGAATCAGGCTACCATTGTCACCTGCCAAGTGTAACATACGTTATCAGCTTCCAGCTTTCAATAAAGTTTACCTCTTGGCTAATACCATTTTTTTAAGAAGAAACTTTTTTTTTTTTTTTTTTTACACATCACAGGCTGTCCTACATCAATGAGAACAGGTAGAGAACAGCAAAGCTACATTCATGATAGAAGAATCCATGGAAGTGGAGGCGTTAGTTTATGTATGTGAGAAGTCAGCAAGCTAAAGACTACATCAGCCTCCTCCCAGTATGCTTGATTCAGTTTGATGGCCTGACAAATTACAGAAGTATAATGCCTAGAACTTTGGAACTTGGTCATCTCAAAATAATCAGGCCAATCCTCAATATCTGTGAACTTTAAGAGTCCACTCTACTAGATCTTGTACTCGAGCATATGTGGGGAAGAATCCAGAGCAAACAAACAAGTTCCCCCACTTTACTTGCTGGTATTTTATGTGAAGAATTGAAAAAGGCACTCAATATTAATATTAACATTTCCTCTTCCTTAATTTTAAATCTCAGTGACATTAATAAATGACCTGGAGCACTCTTTCGTAAAAGTTGCCTGGAATGTTTTTAAGGGTATGCTGGAAGGCAGTGTCTTGGGAATGAAAAGACCCTATCAGAAGTTCAGTAGAGGAGTAGAAGCTTTATGTTAATGACCATGGGTTGTTGGCTGTTTGGCTTAAGCATTCTGAGCTTGGAATTTTAGCCCTGAAATGAGAGAGTCTCTGTTTACATTCAGTGCAAAGTTGAATCACATCTGGCTTACCTAAAGGTATTTGGTGGTTATTTTTTTTTTAAAGGCTTTGTTGTGTGATCGTGCCAATTTTTTTTTAAAGATTTTATTTATTTGTCAGAGAGAGAGAAATAGAGAGGAAGCACAAGCAGGGGAGCGGGAGAGGGAGAAGCAGGCTCCCCACTGAGCAAGGAGCCCGGTGCAGGGCTCGATCCCAGGACCCCGGGATCATGACCTGAGCCAAAGGCAGATGTTTAACTGACTGAGCCACCCAGGCATCACAATTGTGCCAATTTTTATAGTTTTATCAGTATAGACATAGAACAGGTGGTACCTAGTAGGTAAGCATTTTGATAACACAAAATAGAAAAATCCTTTGCACAGTATATAAATTCTTACACTTCTAATGCTAACACTTGCACTGCTGTAAAAGCTGCCACCTTGATATCTTCTACTGCGAGTGCTACTGCAAGTTCTCAAGTGACAAACCAAGGAACACACTAAGCATTATGATGTGCTGACGTGAGGAAAATCTGTTGTCTCACAGAAAAACTCTAGTAAATTCTTCGATAGGATATCTTTGTAAAAACAAACCAAAAAAAAACCCGCAAAGAATAAAATCATTCTCTTCATATTCTGCCTTTCTTCCCATATAACCAAGCATGTGAAAGACATTTAAAACATATTAATTGGTGATTCAAATATGATTAAAGATTTAGTTTCTCGAAAACTAGGGCATCATTGCAAGTTTTCTCTTTATTACAGGAGAATGTATTTCCCTTAATCAGTAACCATCGCTAGTCTCCTACACAGTCTTAGACTTAATTTAAACCAGTGGTTTCCATATCCAAGAAATTACTTGAAAACCTTTAAAAAATGGAGAATTTAGGGTCCACCCCAGATCATTGGGTAAAACTTTGGGGGGATGGGATCTTGGAAAATCAAAATATTTTAGACTTTCCAGAAGATCTAATGTAGCTGGTCTACAGAGTAGTATATGTAGGGACGCTGAACTACTCTTCTGCAACAGTGGGTCCCTATAATAAAAAAGTACTGAATCTGAATTCTCTTATTAATGTACTATGTCATTTTACCCCTCTGGGACTCTGTTTTCCAACCTGCACAACAAAAAAGCTGAACTAATGATACTTCATGTTCCTGCCAGATTTAGCACTCTTTGAATCTCTGTCCTGTGTTTTGTTTTTCTTTGTTTGCTTGTTTGTTTACATATATATATATATATATATATATATCTTTAAATCTGAGCTCATTAAAAAGGCCCCTGAGTAGGTTTCTTGAGATGTCTCTATTTATTCTTTCCAGGATCATTTCCAACAATATTGTCAGGATTTTATTTTTACTTTCAGTCAGTTCTCATCAGTACTGTCAGTCAGTAAAATCATCACTGATGAACTCATTCTCTTCTTATCTTTGATTTTTAAAAAATAATATCTGGGGTCACCTGGGTAGCTCGGTCGGTTAAGCTTCTGACTCTTGGATTTTGTCTCAGGTTATGATCTCAGGGTGGTGATAGCAAGCCCCGCTCAGCGTGGAGTCTGCTTGAGATTCTCTCTCTCTCCCTCTGACCCTCCCCCGCTCACTTGCACACTCTCTCTCTCAAAATAAATAAATACAAAAATCTAAAAAATAAAAATAAAAAATAATAATATCTGCTTTCTAAAGGCCTCAGTACAGATCCACCATGCCCAATTGGCCTCCCTTTCCATGTTAGAAGCCTTAAGGAAAAGGCTCATTGTCTTCAAAGACAGCTCTCTGCTGCAATGGCCCTAGCATGCTGATCTCATTGTCCACCACACAATTTTTACATGTTATATGAGCAGCAGTCTCTCTAACATTGCTTTATGGCCGCACAAAGCTGGCCCTGCCTTTCTTTTCTCAATATGCGCTTCTCTACCTTCATCTAGAAAACTTCTAGGTAGCTTTTAAATTCCCATTGTCAGCTACTCTGCGAAGTGTCTTTTGATACCTTCTTCTGCCACACACACGCGAATGGAATTATTCCTTTCTATACATTACTTCTGTATCATATACCTACTCCTATTCTTCTGTGTATCACACTGAATCATAATTACTATACGCTTCTTGAAGGTCAGGACAGTCTTATTCATCTTCACACTTCCAGTGTCTGGCACATAGTACATTTTGTGTAAATGTGTGGTGTCCATTGACCAGGTCTAGTCTATAATCAAGTTCCTTCTTTCTCCTAGGCTCCAGATTTGTTTTTTCAGTTACACACTGGGGCATTTCAACCCAGATCAAGTTGTTTTCAACTGAAATTATTTATCTCTGCCCACCCTTATCCAAAGTTTTCATCAACTTTTCTTAATTGTTTTCTACCAGCTCTAGGTATAAACCCCTTCTCATCTGATTGGGCCATATTCCTCTGCTCTAATGTGAAAGTTGCCCTTTTCTTCAACCTCTCAGCACGGTACAAAAGGCTATACATCATCACATACCTGATACATTACAACCATGACTTAATCCTTACTGCTTACTGAACATGCTATGTATTTATTTATTCATTCATTCACAAATGTTTATGGGTTGTTTCTTATATACCAGGCACTTTCCAGGGCACCATGAACTAAAAGAACTTTGACACCTACTCGCTTTTGTTCCTATTTCTCTCTCTGTTTAGAACGTCATTCCCACCCACCCCCTGTTATCCAGTTGCCAAACTCCTACACAAACTTTAAAGCCCTATTCCCTCAAATCTTCTCTGACTCTTCAGAGAGAAATAATCCCTCACCCATGTGTATTTTCAGAACCCATGTCATACTTTTATTTTATTATCCCACATGTATTAGTTATAAAGATTCAGTTACACAATTCAGGTCACATTACCCACCCCCTCTCACATTGCTAATAGATCTTGTCTTTGCTCTAGTTAGGCAGTCTGTTTATGAATAATACTTCAACAGATTCCTTTTCCTGGGTAGATAACATGTAATATATTTACTTAACAATAACAATTAATTCTTTCTCCTTTTATCTTTTCTTAAATATTTTCTTCCTGATTTTATCCTCTGGTTTATTAATTTTATATATGTGTAATATTTTGCTTACAATAAGCTCTTTCCCCCCATTCAGTCTGTTTCTTTTGAGTAAGATATACTGCTTCATTATTCTGTACCAGTCATGCTTCTAACCCCAATAAATATCAATGATACTTTTACTAGGGAACTGGAAGTAAGAAGTCTGCTTAACAAAACTATATTGGAAATGTACAGGATTAAAAATGAGATGTGAGGATTTTTCAAATGTCATCAAGGAACTATACTTTCTGTATGATTTGCTTGTATGTAACTTTTATGAGTTGATGATATCTGTTGCGTTAGCCATGTGAATTTTGAATATTTCCACTAAAATACTATCTAATTTTCTATGGAGTTTATCAGCTGCTCTATTTAGAAATATAGATTTATTTTTTTCATAAAACATGAACCCCTTAGACACACAGTCCAGTTTGGGCTGGTACAGCTGCTCAAGGGTGACACAAAAGACCTGTGTTTTTGCCCCTGTGTGGCCTTTGTCTTCATGGTCACAAGATGGCTGCCCCTTCTCCAGACATATTATCCATGTCCACGCAGAAAGAAGGGGATGGAAAAATACAAATAAGTGTGTGGCAGCTGAATGTGCCCCCTTTTACTAACAGGTGTTCCAAGAAGTCTTACACAGTAGCTTCTATTTCTTCTCATTGGCCTGAACAGTATCGCATAAACATCCATTACTTCAACTAAATCTGGGAAGCTGATTACATTTAACTGGGTACTTTTACACTAAAAGTTGGGATCCTTTTCATAGAGAAAAAGGGAAGGATAAATTTTATATTAAGTACCTAATAATGTCTGCCACCAACAGTTTACCATAGGTTGTTAGTACCAACTCATGTGGCCTAAGGGATATGTGAAAAGAGATTTTATGACTTGAGATACTTTAGTGACAAGAAATTTTGTTGTTGTTTTTTTCTTCTAGGAAAATTTAGAAAGACACAAACCTATGTATTAACATGACTAAAGATCAGTGGGTTATAGGGCTTTATTCTAAGTTTTAGTATTTTTAGTTATAACTAAAATGTTCTTAAAGATTCAGTATATATTCAGTACTAGGTAAAGCACATGCTAAATCAGCTAAGCAGAGGTGATTCTTCCCCTCCAGGAAGTGGCTACTGATGCTTGGTGGTGCTGGTTAGGTACCCTGGTGCAACATACATGGGCAATAGAACAGATACTGGGAAGTTTAAGGAAGTAAAGCATATGCATATTTTGCAAGTAGAGAAGCCAGTGTTTTTTGAAAGGTGATTTTTAAAAAAAGCAGCCATAAAGCTGAATCTTAAATAAGTTAAGGTCAGGAGAAAATGTTTCATTTGGCTATTACATATTAGGTTTTGGTATTGCTGGAAAGCTCAAAAAAGTCCTAACTTTCCTTCCAGATACAGTGAAGATAAAAGACATATTCCATACTTTTTCTGTGTTTCCTGCAATTATCTATATTATAAGCAACCACACTAGGGAAAAAAGGGTGCTTTGTGGGCCACCTAGAAGAAGTTCCAAGGAAACCTTGTTCTCCCTCACTTTCAGCTCCACTGACTTGTATGAGTTTCTGCTATGTTCTGCCTTTCAGGTACTTTACCCCTGATTGGTCATTTTATTTCCACCTAAGCCCAGAACTGGTTAGTGCTGCTCCTATTTTACCTACGAGGAATCAGAGAGCCAGAAAGGTTCAGTAACTTTCCCAGGGACCCAGGGTTGAATATAAGTTCCATCACATTACAAGGTCACCTTTTCCAACCATGCTTTAAATTGGAAATGAATGGGATGCCTGGGTGCGCAGCTAGGTCAGTTAAGCATCTGACTCTTGATTTTGGCTCAGGTCATGATCTCAGAGTTGTGAGATCAGCTTCCCATCGGGCTCTGCGCTGGGCATGGAGCCTGCTTAAGATTCTCTCTCTTCCTCTCCCTCTGCCCCTCCCCCACTCCCTCTCTTCCAAAAAAAAAAAAAAAAAAATGGAAATGAATGAATCATTTCTTCAGGAATCCTCAGTTTGGGGACAGGTGGGAAGATAGGAAGGGCCAAAATTTCTCCTTCTGCCTTCAGTTGCCTGTCTAGTTGAAGGCTGACCATTCTGGTGGAGTAAGAATGGAAGGTCCTTATGCTGTATGTGATTCTTCTGCCCAACCAAACAGGGATTATTCTGCTAAGTGTTTGTCATCCCTTCATCCAGGGCACCATGAGACTAAGAATTAATCACTGGTTTGGATCTGAGATTCTGTAAGTGCATAATGATTTTTAATAATCTTACCTTCTCTAATAGGTCCTGCATGCTTTGTAGTAATTATCCAGGATGAAATTAAAATGAATTTAGTCCATCTTCTCCTTAAAATACATGGTTTATGGAATGAGTGCAACTGGCTTTTATCTTTCAAACAGAGGAAATAGTATAATAAACTTTCCTTTAGAGAAATACATCATAAATGTAGAGAGCAAAGAAAATAACCCAAATAACCATATTATTTTTATTCCCTGTAGTAAAATTATTACCTGTTTTTAAGGATTTGTCTACCTATTTTTTATCTTGCTTTTCCTGTACATGGTTTCTTTTTATTTAATTTCCAGTACTTACATGCAGTAGTCATTTTGCGTATCATTAGCCTGGAAGATCAAACCCTAATACCTTCCCAGTGCAGAGAGCATATGGTGGACGAGATGCAAGGAAATAGGAAAGAGTTAGAAATAAACAATACTTGAGAGCTTGTTTTCCCTCTAAAGAAGATGCCCATTTCTTTCTTTCTCTCCCTTTCTCACTCTTTCCCCCCTCTTTCTTTTTCTTTCTCCCTCCCTCTCTCCCCTGCTCTGGCCTTCAGGCCCCATTTTGCAACCCCTTTGATAAATACTAGAGTATTGAAATCCATCTAATGAAATACAGAGATACATACACATAAAGTAAAAAAAAAAAAAAAAAAAAAAAGACAGGTACTTTCTGATTAGTGATTCCTGAGTCTTTGAGGATACAAGAACTTGTTGAAGCAGTGTGCATTAAAAACTCAGGTTTCTGATGGAGCACTGATAAATGGATTACTCACTGCTAAGATGTATCTTGCCATCCCTGAAGGGCCAAAGTGGCATTGATTCACAATGTCATACCAATACAAATGGCTTAAAAAAAAAAAATCTAGGGGCGCCTGGGTGGCTCAGTTGGTTAAGCGACTGCCTTCGGCTCAGGTCATGATCCTGGAGTCCCAGGATCGAGTCCCGCATCGGGCTCCCTGCTCGGCGAGGAGCCTGCTTCTCCCTCTAAAACCCTCCCCCCTCTCGTGTACACTCTCTCTCTCTCTCTCATTCTCACTCTCTCAAATGAATAAATAAATCTTTAAAAAAAATATCTGTTCTCGAAATAATTGATAGTGAGAAATATTTCTTAAACCAAATTAGAAATGATTACTTAAGCAATTGAAGTAGTTATTTTATCTGGCATTCCCATTCAATAATTTCCAGCACAGAACTAAAGCAGAGGTTGGCTACTATATTTTCTCCCCACCCACCACCTTTTTGCTTCCTATTCTATTTGAGTAGATACTTATTTAATAAAAAGAGTTCTGGAGTAATGTAGAAATAAATTGAAAAGCTTACTCTATAGGATTTCATAGGAAACAGATGATTATCATGCTCCAGTGGAAAAACCACAAGCTAAAAACAAAACAGCAGTAAAATTTCAGAGGTGGTTTACAGTATCTCCATGTATTAGAATTTACATCCTCAATCAATCCATCAGAGAAATCTGACTAAATGCCCTTAGTGTGGTAGACACTTTGCAAGGCAGGCACCAGGCACCATAGGGAATTCAAAAGTGTTCTTACCCTTGGGGAGTTGGCAATCTGGCTAGATAAAATTCAGGATAATAACCATTCTTCTAAGCCATTTTAAACAAAACTCAGTGGTTTAAGGTGTAAAACAAAACAAAACAAAACAAAAAACGCTTAACAGTTATGGCTTTTTGGAGCATTCTATGGAATAAATTGGATTTTTCTTTTCTCTAAGTGTTTAGTGAATCAGCCATCACTTATAGACTAAGCAGAATACGGTTTTCTTTATTTTTGTCCCTCCTGAGGCTGTGTTTGTGGTTCTTTAAAATTTGTTTAGGACTGAGTTCCAGAATCTAAGAGGGAATGTTGAAGTGTGGAAACAAGTCTAAGGATAACAAGTAATATGATAGAGATGATTAAAGGGAAAATGGGAGAGCCGATCACAAAGGGGGTTTACCCAGATTGAAAAGCAGAAGAGAAGGAGCAAAAAGTATGTTAATAATTTCTTCACATTAAAAAGAAACCATCATGCCACGGGTAGTAGGCATTTATTTTTCTGCATTGCTGAGACTACGGCAAGAGTATAAATTCTGTTTCAATACAAAAAATCAGAGTACTCCTTTGCTGACAGTAAATTTTTTAAGAGTTAACATGTATGAAAAATATAACTACTGTTCTAGGTTCTATTTTCAACTTGCAACAAGGTAGCCTAATTGTAAGTGATTATTAAAGCGATGTGTGCTTGCAAAAATAATTCAGGCAGTTCAGAAAAGTATGAAGAATTGAACTCCACCTGAACTCCAACCTCCCAGGGATCCTGGTAACACATGTACATATGTATTTACCTGCATTTTTGTGTGCATCCATGTGGCATCATTATGCCAGTTGAGAAATGAATGCAGTTTTATATTTTGTAGATGTTTTTCAATGTAAGATTTATTTGTATATTCATTCATTGGAGTATAGCTTAGTTTAGGATCTAGAAAAGCATGAAGATGTTGTACTTGACCCATCAGTGTTCAGTTTAGACTTAGTAATAAAGGTGAGAGGCCAGATTCTGTGGTGTCCAGAGAGACTTTGGATTTAAGGATCAACTCCACCACTCACTATGTGACCTTGGAGAAGGCAGTTTAGTTGTGTGACCTCATTTTCTTTTTCTGTCAACTGAGAAGATTTGACTAGGTCTTTAGCTCTGAAGTTTATTATCCTAATGCTTTATTTTTAGCAAAAGAATATATCTTTTCAGCAGCTTATATTTATAAAAAGTTAACCTTCTTTATGTGTTACATGTCAAACGCTTTTAACTTTGATAATGAGCTAGTTTTTCCTTGCTAGCAAAAACAAAAAGAAACAAGATTATTTTAAAATTTAGAAATTTATAATTCATTTATTGAGGTTAAAATATTCTGATACTCAGAGAAAAAGTGAAATTTGTTGTTAGAATATTATACAATGTGCATATTAATTACATACAAATATAGTTTTCATTCCATTATGTTCCACAGGCCCCATGACATGCCAGCTTATCTGTTTAGAGTACTTTTCTGTGTGCTCAATTATATATGTAAGGTTTTTAATGAAGAAATAAAATACGGAATATTTAGAAATATATAGAGGTCACAACTGTGAAAATTGCTTTTCTCACAATCACTATAACTTGGTTTTATTTCCTAAATTATATAGTAATAAAAATTATTTTTCTACTCCTGGAGTAACCAGTCTTAGTTCTCGGTAAGAATTTGCACTATGTTTATCTAAATAGAAAATAGTTCTTTTCTTTTATTATAGTCACTTTTGAAACAGTGGTTTCTAGAACATTTGAAGCCATGAGTTGAAATCATTCAGATACTGTGACATGAAAGACAAAAGAAACTTGCAAATATTCCGTTAGTAAAAATGCTTTCTCCTGTTTATCTATCCTAATGGCTATTATTTATTTGGATAACAGCTATGAGTTATAGGAAAGAATATTCTGGGGTCAGAATACCCAGACCATAACACTGGTACAGGTTATGAGAACTTGGGTGAATCACTTAACTCTTCTGAATCTCCATTTCTCTTAAGGTAAGAACTGCTAACTAATGAACATAAAACATGTCATAGAAATGCAAGCTACAATGAATGTTTTAAGTAGTTTTGTTTTCTAATATAATGAAACCACTTGTAAAAATAGGATTCTGAATGAAATACTGAACTAAGAATTCAGCCATTCAATGTTTACCTCTATGGACGTCAACAGCATGCAAACAAACAGATCATCTTTGTTGCTCTAGTTCATTACTGTGCATGCTCTCATTCAATTTTCAGGAAATAAATAACATCTTTAGAAAGCTCTAATTTCATTTCCCATTCATAATAGAAGATTAAAGAGAGACAGTTTTGTTGACAGATTACATGGTATCTTATGTTCCACCAACTAGAATCTAACTGAATGATTTAAATACTTGAAGTACAAGAATATGTAACAATAATAAACTGACTTTCTTTTTGATGGCACTGAGTATGTATTTGAATACACATAAACACAGAGTGGATCCTTTAAAAGGTGAAAGTCAGGCTCTGCTTATTAAATTCTGATATAGGTTTGTTAAAACATAAATGGAACCCAGTTTAGAAAAGATGTTCCAAAGATGCCACAATTATCCATGTTGCAAACACATTTCCAGATGATTTGTAGGTATTGCTTGATTCTCCCATTAATGCATTTGTTATTGATTCTCTGGTTATATTTCTTACTGAAGTTTTCTAGATATATTTTTATTGTTCCTTTTAATCCTTTTTGGTGTAAGTAAAATACATGTTACATGTTATTTAAAAAGAAATAAACCTCCAAAAAAAATCGGTACTATCACATGTCAAACAGAGGAGGCCACAATGTAAGGGATAGCATTATTTGGCTTTATGCTTATTCCACTAATTAATATTAACCAAGTAAATACTATGGCTTCTACAAAACTTTTGCCAATTTTTTTTAAAAGTCAGGAAACATTTAAAAAATAAAAGATCTTCGAAAAATAAGATGCGCGCATTACTGTTTGGAACACACACATACCCGTTGAGATTAGTGTGATGTGATTTGTCCTGCAGCTGCTTCAAATTAAGAACAGGTGTGGAAGACAGATTATGCAAATACTCATATTAATGTAATTGTCAAATTGGTGTGTTTACCATTGTGCTTTTAAAGAGTAGACTGTACTCCTATTTTAAATGTAAATTAGCTTCATTCTTGAGGGCAGCTATTGGATAATGAAACTTGATCCTGGCTTAGAAATGAATAATTTCTAATAGACAGTAACACAATTCTAAAATTTGACATTTTCTCTCTTGGTGGCAAACTATTTCATACGTTTAAAAATGGCAATTCTATATTATTTTTAGTATATATGTAGTCACGGTGGTTTTGTGAAAGTTTGAGTTGATCCTGGCACTGGGCTACTATTTTCTTTTTCATATTGTGATGCATAGTGATTACTGTGATAGCTTTTGCTCTCCTTCCATCTTTTCTAATGCAGAACTCATCTCAGCTGTCCATCTTGGGGGGTCTAAACTCTCAAAAATAGAGACTTTGGAGAAATTGCATTGTGTTTATTTTAATAATCTTACTTCATGGACATGAAGAGGGGGAAATGGGAGGGGGAGATGAACCATGAGAGACTATGGACTCTGAGAAACAAACTGAGGGTTCGAGGGGAGGGGAGTGGGGGGATGGGTTAGCCTGGTGATGGGTATTAAAGAGGGCACGTACTGCATGGAGCACTGGGTGTTATGCACAAACAATGAATCATGGAACACTACATCAAAAACTAATGATGTAATGTATGGTGATTAACATAACATAATAAAATAAAAAAAAAAATCTTACCTCATGGAATCTAGTTACCTTCAATTGTATTTTAATTTTTTTACGTGTCAAACACTGATTTTGATATTTTAAACCATGTTTTGTGACTACAGCACAGCCTTTTACTACTAGTGCCCTCATATATCTGTGGGAGGATTTTGTACTTGCTCAACATCATGATGCAGACTCCTCTGCCCAATCAAGGGCTTTATCTTGGTCCCCAGCTGGCCACCTCAGCCCTCTAGTGACAGGTGCCATGGGTGATCATACCGAAATGGGTGACCAGGCCAATGAAAAGGAAAGCTGAGGCATCAACCAGAGATGTTAGAGAAGTCACATTTCTCACGTTCCCGTACTTTTTTAATGTCTCTTTTTCTCTAACAAAAGAGAGATCCTAAAGCATTAAGGATTTTATTTCACTTGGCTGGAATATATTCATTGCTCATTGATGTACCTGGTAATGTGTTTATTTATCCTGTCTTATTTCAGAACAGGAAACAGGCGTGGAAAGGTTAAATTACATTATCTAAGGTCACATAGCTGGTCATTTAAGCTGCCATATGAATTCAAGTCAGTCTGATTCCAATTCCTGTGCTTTTTACCCTGGTATTCATCACTGATAGCATACCCCTCTTAATTACTGTCCAAAATATCTCTCAAATTTTTCATTTTTGGAGAACAAGGTAAAAATAACAGGGATGACAAGGTACTAAATGGGAATACTGCTTTCTCTTGGTTGTCTTCGTTGTATAGAATCTAGGTTGATTTGTGATTGAGATAAAGCTGTGGTTCGCAAGGGAGGGAATGGGGGAATGCATGGAGCCCCCTCCAAGGAGGAGTCTCCATCAGCACTACCGTTAGAAGATTCTACTGGAGTGGTTCTGACTTCCGATATTCCTTTCTCTCCTGTACTTCATCATCTGGGAGGCACTGTTGGGAAGGCACTGGGACTTGGTGATGAAGTGAGGTGTTTACCCAACAATGTGTAGAAAAATCTTTTGACATGGAGAAAAAAAAAAAGTAAGGGGCAGGGCTGGACCTCACTGGCGTTTTTCTTGGCATGATGAGAGCTTTCTCTGTCTAATGGTAGGAGAGTTTCTTTTGGAAAGAGTACAATTTTTAAATACTCGATCCCCTTCCTTCAGGTTTGCTCTCTACCTCACATCACCATCAGGAGGGGGAAGAAGTTGATAGGGAGCAAATCATAATCAGAGATGCCAACAAGATAAGCTTCTGTGTGTGCAGCTTGCAATCTCTATTCCTCTTTAAAGAGTCTATCATTTATCATTATTGGCAAGAAAAGGAGCTGCCACTGAGACCAACAGCGGATAAAAAGTAGCTGATCCCACAGCTGCTGCTGCTTCCCCCACAGGGATCAGAAAAGGAACTGCCACAACTTCAGTCCCCTCGTAAATTCCTAGGGTGACCTGATTTGAATTGCTCCCCACCAAGGAGCTAAGCACACAGTAAAGGAGATGCTGGTACTTTCTGAATTTGGACAAACGAACGTATGATTCGGTGTTTTGTTTTGATACATAATAGATATAGCAGTTGCTCTGCATATTTCATGCGTTGAATCGAGTCCAAATCCAAAAACATATTCTTTTTTTTAAAAATATTTTATTTATTTATTTGACAGAGAGAGATACAGTGAGAGAGGGAACACAAGCAAGGGGAGTGGGAGAGGGAGAAGCAGGCTTCCCACGGAGCAGGGAGCCTGACTTGGGGCTCGATCCCAGGACCCTGGGACCATGACCTGAGCCGAAGGCAGAGGCTTAACGACTGAGCCACCCAGGCGCCCCTGAAAATATATTCTCATGAAAAAGATCACTGAGAGGTAATTAAAGGTCTAGCCCAGGCCACGAACTCCAAGGACAGTTAGGCTCAGCACCTCTGTGAAGGCATGATGCCCTACATAAGCACAGCGATGAATGCTTCATTTGGGTCCTGCCGCTCACTACCTTTGATGTACCTGATAAAGTTGGTGACAGATGCACTTCAGAAGTACTTTATTTTTTTTTTCTTTTTTTTAATATTTTATTTATTTATTTGACAGAGAGAGACACAGCGAGAGAGGGAACACAAGCAGGGGGAGTGGGAGAGGGAGAAGCAGGCTTCCCGCCAAGCAGGGAACCCGATGTGGGGCTCGATCCCAGGACCCTGGGGTCATGACCTGAGCCAAAGGCAGACGCTTAACTGACTGAGCCACCCAGGTGCCCCCAGAAGTACTTTAAATAAGGGTGTCTTACTTCTAGTTTGATGTTCAAAGTATATCCCTGCAAGACCATCAGCTAAAGTGAGATTTCTACTCACAAAAAGTTAGTAACTTTATGGATACTTTTTATTGTTTTTGAAGGAAAAGCCCTGAAACAAGTTGAAGGCTACACAGCGCATCTAATTTATTACTATCTATTTTATTCCACATACTAAATTAGTAGTTTAACTTATTTTAGAGTAATTTTATTTTTTTCAGATATGGAAATTAATACACAAAACGCAGGGTTTTTTTGCCTGAAGCTAGAAAGGTGTTTGCATTACAAATTGTCAAATCCCTACCCTGAATCCTTGGGCTCTAACCCTATGTCCATCCATTCTTGGACAATTTGTCGAGGTGAAAAATCTAAGGCTTATTCTGTGTTCAGTGTCTTGATTTGAAATATTCAGAAAGTAGACTTACTCAGAAATTGGAAGCTGGTTTAATACATTGTGCCAGCCATCCTGAAAGCCATTTCAATAGACTCTGTACCCTGGCATTTGTTTTAGAAATAATTGCATGCAAATGTAGTTTAACATCTGTACTATGTCTCTTAATCCTAACCAGGCATTTTCCATTAGACGTAGTCTGAAAATCACATTAAGAAGAATATATCATCTGTGAAATTATATTCTGAATGCCCCAAATAGCAAAGAAAGGAGCAATATCCAGTTAAATCTCGTACAAAGCATTCCTTTCTTTTCCTGAACCCCAAATTTTAGAAAGTTCATTTCATTTCTTTAGCACTGCATTATAAAATTGAACTGAGATCTTATGTTTTCTCCAAAGTTTTCAGTGTAGTTTACCACAAAACTTTCTCGAGGATAAAAATGCCCTGGTCTGTCAAATTATTTTCTTACCTTTTGCTTTGTAATACAAAATTTAATTTTTTTATACCTTTATGGTGATACAACTCAGACATATTACATTTTAGTACATTTCCATTCTTGCAAGCAGAGTTTTCCAAGTGCAGTTTTGATACTGAACTGACTTTAAATATGCTATAATTTATTAGTATATTTAGGGAACTAGGGAAAAATAGTAAGGAATAAGACATAGGCAGGGTTCTAGGAAAGCAACTGACTGGAAGGAAGGGGAAGGGGAGTTCCTAGAGACTTGAAAAGTGATTTCTTGCCATCATAAAGATTTTCAGAGAATCTCTTGAGCCATTCTGCTTGGGTCACAGTTACTTCTTCAGGATGATAGTTAGAGTACGCTAAATACCTCAGAAGTGTTTTTATGTATTTGACCCTTCATCGAATCCTCCAAGAGAAAAGGCAGAGGGTGTCCACATTTAGTGATGAGAGATTTGGTGCGCATAAAGACCACTTGGCTTTACATGGTGCTCTTGAAGAGCCAGCCTCTGCTTCTCTTTTTGTGCTCACCCCTGCCATCCTCTCTTTTCTCTGGCCTTGCTGGACCATCTGTGTTTCTCTGAATACAGCAGGGGGTCGTTTACCTTCCAGCCTTCATTTAGGCTCTTCCTTTGATCTCCCTACCTCCACCCACCACATACCCATTTTGTATACTAATATCTACTCATTATCACCTCGTCTAAAATCCTTTTCTGTCCCTCCTCTGTGCTCCCATAGCATCCTGTGCAAACACCTGCTATAGCATTTATTATGTTACTAATCACTAGTAGTTTGTTTTCCCAATTTGCTTATAAGTTCTTTGGGTTAGGTACTCCCACTTGACTTTGTATCCTAATTCTTAACTTAGTAAGTGGTGTTCTGTAGTACTCCACAGAAGTGAGAGGGATCCCCACTCAAAATTTGGTTCAGATGTCAAAGGTCAGGACACCCCAAACACCAAGAGAACTTGAGAGAAATTTTATTCTTCACACAAGAAAGAGACTCCTAAGGAGAGCTGATTGGGACACAAGCAGGTCCCGGCTGGCTTGGGAAAGTAGAGGAAATGGGTTGGATCTTTATAGGGCCTGTGGGGTGGGCTGGGGAAAAGATCCCTTGAGCAGGGATTTAAATTTCCCTAGAGTGGCCAAGGAGGAGGAGCGTGGACCAACTTTCCGCCCAGATGTGGGGCCACAGGGGAAAGGGAGGTTGAGACTTAAAAAGAAGTCAGCAGTCAAAATAAAAAATGGAGTCGAACTCTTTATTGTAAGTGACTTATAATATGTGATCATTAAATCTTTGGTGAATAAAATGTGGACAAACTACAGAGTCAGGCATTAGCCTCCATGTCATCAACAGATACATTTTAAGCCCCTACATGTCCTGTACAGGTAAACAGGACCACGGCTCTGTACATTCTCATTTCATAGAGAAGGTTGTTTACCGTGGCAAAATCTGACCTTATGTTACCTCCCCTAACTCTGCATTTTCTTTTAACTACAAAGTAAAAAAGAAGAGCAGAAAACAAAGGACTATTATTCTTATGTTTGCATAAGTGATTTCTGCGTAGCCTCAATATACCCAGGAGGAAAAAAAATCCTATATGTAGAATCTGTCCATTTTATCTATTAAATAATTATTGTATATTTAAAATGTTGTCTTTTGCCCTCCAGATGTTCATGAGAAATTCAGCTCCTTATTTTTTTCCCAGAAGAGCTAAAAGTATTTTCTTGAATGAAGCGAATAAGCATACCACAAGTAAGCAAAAAATACAATAGTCTACCAGTATTCTGCAGGAGTATCTCATGGCAGAAGTGTCTGTTGACTGCTGCCTTCATTCCCTCTTAAAACATAATAACTACATCACTTGTAGGAGCACTATGGGCATCTTTTGTTTTTCAGTGACTTTAGGCACATGAAAGCTACTCGATTAACATCCCTGGGGATTCGGGTTGTCGACGTCGTCAGCGAACAGGTGTAGGTCTTATCCTTCTCACAAGCAGTAACCAGGTCATCTACCCCATCCTTGATCTCAGCCGCACCTGTGCAGACAGCCGGGCTCTGTGGGTGAGAGGTGTCCATATCTGTTCTATTCTTGGCTCCTCTGCTGAGATTTCTAACAAGGGTGCCAATTAGTGCCAGTTATGATGGCAGCTTTCTGAGGTGAATAAGACAGCATTGACAAAAACAGGGCGAAAAATCTGACTTCAGCATGGTTATAGTCTGTAATTTTTCTTAATTCTTCGGTACTTTTTCACCATGTAATGGGGATCAAATCTTATTTTAGGAATTTCAGTGGACTTAATTGATTAATATTAAGTACTTTAAAATTTCAAATCCTCCAAATATCTGTGGTATCTAGAGGGAGACAGTGGCCACCTACTGAAAAAAGTGTTGACTGACTAAATAGTAGAATGAAAGAATGAAAAATTACCTGTCACACAACTATCCCGAACACGAAAGACAGTGTTTCTCCACGTATGATCATAGAAGCTCTAAATCACAACCACCAAGATGCTTGTTAAAATGCATATTCCTGCACCCCATCCCAGATCTTTTGAATCTGAATCTCTAGGAAGGTAGCCTTGAATCTGTGATTATAACAGCTGGTCCTGAGATTCTTTTACACACTGAAGTTTGAGAGCCTGTGCAGTATGTATACAGGATCTATAATGCACAGAAGCCTTAAAAATAAGTAAACGTATGACCTTTTGTAAATAATTTCAGCTCCCTGGACTTCAATTTCGCTTCTCTGCAAAGTGATTCCTTAATGGCCACATCATGTTCTCCTCAGTATCATGTGGGTTTTGCAGTCTGTGCAACAGGAGAAAAAGGAAGGCTGGGCTAATTACTTACTAAGGATGAAGAATGAAATCTTAAAGCACGTGCACAAATTGATGTAGTCCTCCCCGCTTATCCTCTAGAGACTCCAACCAACACCAACCACTTCGACCCACTGGACTTAGGAAATACACAAAATGTTTTCCAGGCATCAGTTCTCTTTCCTTTACCTCCTCTGTCAGAGCTAGGCAGCTTTGAATCTGTTTTTTAAACATGGGCTGGAGAGGGATGAAGCAATTTGAATTTGCTAAGCTAACACAAAACATCCTGCTCCAACCTTGGCCACACTCGTCCTGGGGGCAATTTCCGTCAGATGTAATGAATGGTCTCAAAACAGGCTACCAAACCAACAGACTTAACAGTTGGAATGGAAGAAAGGTCAATCAACCATGTAATTTTGTTCTTGTCTTATACCATGTCAAGAGTGGCCATACTTCTTGACTAGTTAAACACTTTTTAGGAAATTTTGTACCTTTAAAATGTAGACTGTGGTTCCATTCAGGATATCATTGTACTTCAAATACTGTAAGATGCTTAGGTTTAGGGTTTTGTGGGGGTTTTTTTGTTTGTTTGTTTGTTTGTTTTATTTTTTAGATTTTATTTATTTATTTAAGAGAGACAGAGACAGAGAGAGAGAATTTGAGCATGAGTTGGGGGGGGGGGCAGAGGGAGAGGAAGAAGCAGCCTCCCTGCTGCATCCCAGGACCTGGGGATCATGACCTGAGCTTCATGAAGGCAGACACTTAACCGACTGAGCCACCCAGGAGCCCCAGATGCTTAGGTTTTCAACATGTTAAAGAAAGAGGCATCTGGCTGGCTCAGTTAGTGGAGCATGCAACTCTTGATCAGGGTAGTGGATTTGAGCCCCAAATTGAGTGTAGAGATAACTTAAAAAATAAAATCTTAGGAAAAAAGTTAAAGAAAAATCTGAGCACAGCTTTAGCCAACCTCAAGAAACAAACTATAATTTAAAACATTTTCATTTATCATGAAAGATCAATATATGATTCTTGCCTATTTTTCTATGAAACATATATCTTCAACTTTGCAAAAATTATATTCTTCCTTAAAAGTCACTTTATTGTGTCAGTGAATGCAAACACACTCATTAATTTTTTGCTTTGCTGCATCAGGTTTCTAAAAAGAAAAATACATATATTTAATTTTATTTTTACTCAAGTATAATTGACATACAATAATATATCAATTGCAGATGTACAACATAGTAATTAAGCATTTTTATATATTATGAAATGATCACCACGATAAGTCTAGTTAACATCTGTCACCATACAAAGTTATTGCGATATTATTGGCTCTATTTCCTATGCTGTAGTTTACATCCCTGTGACTTCTTTATTTTACAACTGGAAGTTTGTACCTCTTAATCTCTTTCACCTCTTTCACCCCTCCTCCCACCCCTCTGGCAACCAACAGTTTGTTCTATGTATTTATGAATCTCTTTCTGTTTTGTGTTCTCTTTTTGTTTGTTTTGGGTTTTTTTTAGATTCACATATAAGTGAACTTATATGGTATTTGTCTGATTTATTTCTCTTAGCAGAATACCCTGCAGGTGGGGCGCCTGGGTGGCTCAGTCGTTAAGCATCTGCCTTCGGCTCAGGTCATGATCCCAGGGTCCTGGGATCTAGCCCCAAGTCAGGCTCCCTGCTCAGCGGGAAGCCTGCTTTTCCCCGCTTGTGTTCCTTCTCTCGCTGTGTCTCCCTCTGTCAAATAAATAAATAAAATCTTGAAAAAAAAAAAAAAGAATACCCTGCAGGTCCATACATATTGTTGCAAATGGCAAGATTTCTTTTTTATGGTTGAGTAATATTGCATTGTATGCATATATACCACATATTCATTATCCACTCATCTATCAGTGGACTCAGGGTTGCTTCCATGTCTTGGCTATGGTAAACAATAAGATAGGGGTACCTATCTTTTCAAATTAGTGTCTTCAATTCAAATTCGAAGTATTTTCATTTTCTTCAGATCCAGAAGTGGAATTGCGGGATGGTATGGTAATTCTATTTTTAACTTTTTGAGGAACCTCCACACTGTTTTCCACAGTGGCTGCACCAGATTACATTCTTACCAATTGTGCCTGAAGCGTTCCTTTTCTCCACATCCTCGTCGACACTTGTTATTTCTTGTCTTATTGATACTCACCAATCTGACAAGTATGAAGTGACATCTCATTGTGGTTTTGATTTGCATTTCCCTGATGATGAGTGATGTTGAACATCTTTTCATGTGTCTGTTTGCCACCTGTATGTCTTCTTCGGGAAAAATACCTGTTTAGGTGCTCTGAATTGGATTGTTTGTTTGGTGTTGGTTGTATGAGTGCTTTATATATTTTGGATATTAACCCCTACTGAATATATCATTTGCAAATATCCTCTGTCATTCAGTAGGTTACCTTTTTGGCTCATTGTTTTCTTGACTGTACAAAAGCTTTTAGCTTAATGTAGTCCCAATTGTTTATTTTTGCTGTTGCCCTGGCTGGAGGAGACAGATCCAAAAAAAAGTATTGCTAAGACTGATGTCCAACTGTTTACTGCCTGTGTTTTCTTTTAGGAGTTATATGGTTTTGGGTCTTATGTTTAGGTCTTTAATCCACTTTGAGTTTATATTTTTTTATAGGTGTAAGAAAGTTCAGTTTCTTTTCTTTTCTTCTTCTTCTTCTTCTTCTTCTTCTTCTTCTTCTTTTTTGTATATAGCTTTCTAGTTTTCCCAATACCATTTGTTGAAGAGACTCTCTTTTTCCCATTTTTTATTCTTGCCTCTTTTGTCATAGATTAATTGACCATGTAAGTGTGGGTTTGTTTCTGGCCTCTCTGTTCCATTCTGTTGATCTGTGTCTATTTTTGTGCCGATACCATCCTGTTTTGATTACTGTAGCTTTGTAGAATGGCTTGAAATCTGGGATTGTGATACCTCCAGCTTGTCCTTCCTTTTCAAGTTTGCTTTGGCTATTCGAGATCTTTTGTGGTACCCTATACATTTGAGGATGATTTGTTTTAGTTCTGTAAAAAATGCTCTTGGTATTTTGATAGGGATTGCATTGAATCTGTAGATTACTTTGGGTAATATCATTTTAACAGCTAGTTCTTCCAATCCATAAGCATGGTATATCTTTCCATTTATTTGTGTCATGCTCAATTTCTTTTATCACTGTTATGTAGGTTTCAGAGTACAGATATTTTACCTCCGTAGTTAAAATATTTTTTGTGCATGTGAAAGAGGCTTTGATTTGTATCATGAAGTCTAATGAGAGCCTGAAAGCTATTTGTATGCAGACATAATGTCTTGAGAATTTGTGCGTAATTTACAGTGTGTAATAATGCATACATAGTAGGACTTTCATAATATTTTTATTTGAAAAAATTGAATATTCTGAAGCAGTAATGAGAGCTAATAAATATTAAGTACACAGTTAATAAACAAAGTATATGAGTACCAGCACTGTTCTAGATACAAATTAATGTATTTAATCTTATGATGGTGTTACTTATCATCCCCTGTCTAGAGAGAAGGGCCAAGAGGGGCTAAATAACTTGCTCAAGGTCACACCACTAATAAGTGTTGAGTCAGGATCTGAACCCTGTCAGACTGTCTCCAGAGCTAGTATTTTTATTTTCAACACTAAATGACTTAATTTTTATTGTTTTAACAGAAATTACAGTGATCTATATTTAACTAAAGAATAGATTCCTTCTGAAGTTAATATTAAAAGCTCATTCCTATACACTGTCCTGGCCTTTTCACTGTTAAAAGGTTCTTTGGTGCTTATTTGAAACAGATGCAAACACTTAAAACATCCATCCACATTGTATTTCCCTGCGATTTGCTAGAATATGTCAGGTTGCCTCTAGGAGACCCATTTCTATATGACTGTCTGATTTCATTTGCCTTGCTATTTCTTTACAGACTTGCAACTTCATGAATCTATTAAAGCATGGTTGATCAGAGGTTTATTAGCCTTTCTTGCCAATATTCTATCGCTTTCTGTTGTAGAAAGCTCTAGGACAGCCAGGAGAAGAAGCTGGGTGGGTTTTTCAAAGGTGGGTTTCTTCAACCAAGTCTTTTGGCAAGACATGGTGATGGGCTAAGGGTAGTGCAAAATTTATTCTCATATACTTTTAACTCCAGGAGTTATTAGTTGGGAGTTAAAAGCTTTTGTTTTTCAAATGATTCGCTTTCTTCTGTTATTGTTCTTCAGTAAACTTTAAGGGTTTTGTTTTCTGGGTTTTGGGGGTTTTTTTAGAGAGAGAGAGAGACATACAGTGCAGGGGGTGGAGGTGGCAGAAGGAGAGGGAGAGAATCCTAAGCAGATTCCATCCCAACTCAGGGCTCAATCCCATGACCCCAAGATCATGACTTGGGCCAAAATCAAGAGTTGGTCGCTTAACCAACTGAGCCATCCAGGCACCCCAGTAAACTTTAAAATTAAGTTAGCTTTCCATTTTCACAAATTTTACTTTTTAACTCTATTTTTATTGCTTACTCAACTCTTTTGATTATTTAAACTGTATATATTCTATGATTTTGCATGCAAAGTGACAGGAGCAAAAAAAAATGTCACTGTGAGTCCTCAGTGTGGGGCAGTCCATATCTCTCTTGTCCCTAAGGATAAACTAATTTTAATGTGCTTTATTTCCGTCTGTGTTAATAAGAATGATTTGGCATTGTCAGTCAGTGAGTGTTTTGATTAGTCAGTTTCTGGTTAATGAAAATATGACATTATGATCCTATGGAATCAAAAAAATAATGAAAATTGGGGCACCTGGGTGGCTCATTTGGTTGAGTGTCGGACTTTTGATTTTGGCTCAGGTCATGATCTCAGGGTCCTGAGATCAAGCCCTGCATCAGGCTCTGCACTCAACAGAGAGTCTGCTTAAGATTCTCTCCTCCCTCTTCTTCTGTCCCTCTACCCTTCCTCTCCCTCTTTCTCTCTCTCTCTCTCAAATAAATAAATAAATCTTAAAAAAAATACAAAATAATGAAAATATACTTTGTACAATGAGAACTTATATTTTAGTGATTCCGAAGGTCTTTCAGAATCTTGCTTGATATTAAAGTTTATCTCATTGTTTATCAATTAAAATCATATTTGGAAAATGTTTGAAAAGCAATTAAAGAAAATACAGTTGGATTATACTTAAATTCATTGAAATCATAGTTCTAAGTCATTTGAGCTGAGAATGGAGAACATTCTCTCTCAACATGAAGCTCCAGGCTACTTTCATCGCAGAGCTCTAATCTATAGAGAAATGGAGTCAAAATCTCCTTCTTATAATGAAATGCTTCTGATATCCTTAAATAGTCCCTACACCATTTTATTCCATAGCATCTTTTTTGTATTTTTATCACTGTACTTGTACGTTGTCTGGCAATTTCCTGTTTGTATATTCCTCAAGTGCTGAGACTTACTCCTCTCTGTATCCTCCCTTCTGACCCTGTGATTGGGATGGCAAATCTTCATCACTCCTATATATTTGGTAGTATATTGGAGACATGAAGTACAGTTTTTTATTTAATTTGGGTGCTCTTGAAAGAGTTTAAGGTGATGTTGCTTATTTATGGAGTTTAGTTTTTAGTATTAAATGTAAATAGTGTCATGGCACCTTTGGAGTTCTGGTGCTGCTCACTTATTTTTGGTCTTATGTAGGTGAGTGTTGATCTGAGGATTTTTTGTGAGTCTGGTTCATTGCTATGGTTTAGAGTAGCATTTCATTTTTTTAGGATGCTTATGACCTTGTTAAATAGCAGTCCAAAAATCATGTGGCTTGTTTTGATTTTAACCAAAGTTACAGCTGCCTAGCTGTAAAGCAGTCAGTTTCTCTTATTATGACTAGTTCTTCAACTTGTACTGTTTTAAATTGCCTGCAATTAGCATATTTCAACCTTATTTTTAGGTTTAAATTGCAGTGTGAGAGTGTACTCTCCTCTTAGCTAATTAGTGCTATCAAGGAACAGTAGGTTACCTCATTAGTACCATGTGCATTTAATTAAAGAAGAGAAAATTGGAGTTAACCTCATAGTTAATATTTTCACAGAGTGCTACAATGCCAACACCTTCAATTGGAGTCACACCCCTGTGTATCTAATTATGCACTGGTGCCAAATAAGGTTAGCAAGGGTACTACAAGGCTGTTGACAAAATAATTTAGATGAAAACGTGTTTGTTGGATTCTGACAGTAAAATATAACTTGAACGTTCCCCCCTCCCCCCCTTCCCGTAGTCTTCATCTGCCAGCATCAGGTAACGTACTTCTTCATAGGAAACGAAAGGAAAGGACTATTTTGGAAGCCATTTTTCCTGTTTGAATTAATGTTGCTCTTATCATGCAGAAAATGGCATATAGCCATGTAAAGCATATACAATCGTTTCTTAAACAGAGACCCTGAACTTCAGATATGTATTTGAAAAGAATTATTTATAAGATGTAATATTTACATGCATCAAACCACTACAAATACTCCCTGACACCCCTACCACATCCCTCCTTGCTTTTCTTCTTTTCTGATATAATTTCCCTGGTGTATCTTATGAATGGGGATCATCCTTTCATATCCTACATGAAGTCTAAGGATGTGTTGTCACATGGTCTATTCAAATGCAGTGTAATCCTTTTGCCCTTCAGACAAAATCTTTGAAATGTCTAATGCTACTTAGGTAAAAAATGACATTCCATGTCATTTATCAATAAATAATCACTTTGCTTTTACAGATAAAAATGCAAGCTATACATTTGAGTATATAAAGTAGTTCTCAATACAAGTGGCACAATTCAACAGGTTTTAACAGAGATTGTAGAGTTTGGCTCCGTAGCCTCAAATATATATTTAATGGCAATATTTGTGTTATAGTAATGCATGGCTAAGGCAGTTTAAAGAGATTCTTGTGATTATTCTCACATTTCATGACAAGCCAGGATTTATGTTCCATTTGTATTGGTTATAGTTGAGTAAAAGTCAATAGTTAGCTTTTTCAAAAAGAGGTAATTAAAGTTTTAAGGACGAATACCATCCCATACTCTAAAATCACAGTACCATTTAAATTTTAGGAGTATTCACTAACATTGGCCATAATTTTAGCTTAGAAATGGGAAGTGCGATTCCTGAGTCAAGATCATGGTAGACCATGAAATTTTTTGATTAGTGGTTAATTCATTATGTTCAAATATTCAACTTTGCATTTGCCAAGTTATTTTTATTTTTTAATTCTATACTGTTATTAACTGTGACACAAAGATGGAATAGTCTCATCTATGTTCACCTACCAAGATAATAATCCAAAAATATTTTTAAATGATAATGTAATTATTAGCATAAGCCTTAAGTTTGGGGGGGGCGGGGAAGCCAACTCCTGATTCTCTTTGTTTAATCTAGGAATTGCTTCCAGAAACAAAATTATGTGTCTGTGGCCACTCTTCTGGTGATGGGCATCCTCACAACACATTTGCAGTAAGTTACACTGGGCAATTAGAAATTCAGCTGCTAAGCACAAAGCCATAGACTCAATACCACAAAGTAGATTATCTGTGACTTTCTATTAGCCACTCCCTTTCATTGATGACGATTAATCAGAGATGATTAATGTTAAGATACCAATGTAATTAGTTGGTTTTCTGTTACTTCTTGTATTCTCTCGTTAATTATATTTCATCATCTATATACTTCACTGTTTCTGTGAGTTGATGGCATTAAAATTTACCTGAAATATATAAAGGTATATGGTTGACTCACCACTACACCTTTTTTGAACTTTTAGGAATCATTTGATGAGATAGTGTTGACTTACAAAAAATAGAGATTATGAATAGATATAATACATATTTACATATTTTAGGGGAAAGTTGCTGTTCCATGTCTGCCAGTTACCATATAAATATGCCAAGGTGTTTTTTTCTTTAACATATTCTGTCACTAGGGTATAATTTGTCTCTTTAGACTATAATATTCAATGAAAATTGTTTTCATGACCCAATTCACATACCAGTTAGCCTTGGAAATGAATAACAATCCTGAAGTGGTCATTCAAGAATTTTTAAATAGAGCAACTTCATGTTTCCATTTAGCATGGATACTACCTGTATTCTTAAGGAATCTCTAAATATGTAAGTCATATATTTTCATATATAGAATTTTTGCTTATTTCCTTAAGAATTGAGGTACTTACTAAGTTTCTGGACTAGAGTATTCCTAAATTGGCTCACCCAAAATTTACTTTTAAGACCCTATACATAATATTTCCTGATTTATAATTGATAGGACACATCACAGTTAAGACTTTTATAAATAAATAGTGTCTTCCTGAATAAAGAAGAAATTTCTAATTTCATACCTTAGTTTAAAAAAAATAAAGACTTTTCTTGATAAAAATAGTGTGAAATTAATATGGAATGCTATTCTTTGTGGAAAATATACAAACATAAAGCATTTTAAAAAATGATGCAAAACAAAAATAGTGGAAACAACATAACATATACTATTTTATGGAAATAGTGAATGCAGAGAATTGGTAATGAATTTTGTACATTAAAACAGGTTTTGCAATGATCTGAAGTTACCTAGTTTGGGTTTCATTCATTTTAATCCTACAGTGTTTGCCCCTCCTGAACTCTCTTGGAAATAATAGTATCTGAAAAAAATGCCAAAAATTAAAAAGCAGTGGTAAGTTTTGCTGAAATGATGCAAATTTATGTGAAAGACTAAACTAATTTTCTAAGTTTCTCTCTATATTTTGAAGGAAGATAAATTTAAGATAAACTTCAAAAATAACTGTATACTTTAACTTATTAATAAAGATTCATCCAAAAATATACTTTAAGAAAGTAGTGCATTAAAAATGGAAAAGGCAGTATTTCTAATTGGTAACACTTATTCCTAAAATAATCCCAATGGAAAAATTGTTTTCATTAGACTGAAGAGAGAGCTGACTGAACTACTAATAGTGTTTGTTCTTTATCTAAAATTATTTCTACAAGTTAAAAAAAAATCATTTTCTATTCTACTGACATAAGAATAAATCTGTAGCATCAGATCTTTATATTTTCACTGACATATTTTCAGAATGAAAACAAACCACAGAGAAATTAAATGACTTACCAGAGGCTATTTAATTCCTCAATGGCAAGGCTGAATTTATAACCCAAGTCTGTGATCATCAGTGTATTGGTCTTTCCAAGGATATGCCAGATTGTTCGTGCTTGCCTTGAGGGCTCTGTTGAATAGGAGTGTAAGGTTGTTCTATGTGTCAAGACTGTGGTTAGTATCTAAGACAGAAAGACTACCGGGGCGCCTGGGTGGCTCAGCGGTTGGGCGTCTGTCTTCGGCTCAGGTCACAATCCCAGGGTCCTGGGATCAAGCCCAGCATCGGACTCCCCGCTCTGCGGGAAGCCTGCTTCTCCCTCTCCCACTCCCCCTGCTTGTGTTCCCTCTCTCGCTGTGTCTCTCTCTGTCAAATAAATAAAATCTTTAAAAAAAAAAAAGACAGAAAGACTACCAAGATGAATTAGTGAGGTCTGCTGTGGCTGATAGGGAGAGGGAGTATGGAAGTGCATAGACCAGGTATTTGCCATCCAATGGTGCACCAAACTTAATACTTCAAATTAGTCACTGAGTGACTCTGCAAATAATGCCTCCTGACTTCACAACATTAGGGAAACACTAAATATTAAGTAGGTGCTTTTCTTTTATTGACTACATTAGTCATAACCTTTCTGCAAGCTAAAATGGCTACATAGTGGGATTTAAAATCAAGATGCAAACTAAAGCAAATGATATCTATTATTCACAGTTGACAATGTCTGTGCAATGGACATAGCTCTCTTTTTAGTATTTAGTAAATTTCATAAGTACCAATACTCTGGGGTGATACTCAGTTAAATTCTGGAGTACCATAAGATAGCTGGTAGGCTGAAAGGAAGAAGAGTGTAGAAAGTATGCATACAGGTCCCTAAAGCCAGCCACATTCCTTTATAATCTATTTAACTGACATGTGTAATAAATTGTGAATCACTGTAATAATTCTAAAAATTTTAAGAGATCATATGTCCCTGTCAGTGGATTAATTTAATATCACACATATTACTTCCATGGTTGATCCACCTTCACAAATAAAAAGCCAAAATTTTCAGGCAAATGTTCCAAATTGGCAGATGAAATTACTTTTTACTTCCTCCCCCTTAACTTCAAAAATAAAAATCCTCCAAGTTTATTAAAAAGCTGGAAATAAAGTACCATAAATTTCAGAGAAAAGCTACTTGCAATTACCAAAGGTAGGTTAAAGCTCAAATTACCTTAAAGAAATAAGTAATATTACCTATTTGATACTAAACTGATGTCAGAAGCTCCCCATCCCCACCATCCTCTCCCAGGCATTTCTTCCATCCAGTTCCCAACAAAAGATACGATAAAAATATATTTCAAATAAGCATTTTCTGGTATTTTAGTATGCAAGTAGCCATCAGACGTTAGCTATCCTCTGAGTATTGTGCTTCTTTATTAAGCACGTTGTTGAACATTAGTGAGACTTTTATATATCCACTAATAGATTATATTTATTGTGCCTCTACTAATTTATTGCAATACTTGGGAGTAATTGTGCTCACTTGTATCATCCTTACCTGAAAATTATAATCTTAAATTCTATCTACCTGTTGTATTTAAAAAGAAATGTTGATCTCCATAGGTTGTATGTTTAACATTCTAAGAATAATGACATAAAATCCTTATTGTAACTTTGAATTTTATAGGGAAAAGCATTAAGTTCTGACTTTAAAGGAAAGAGTATGAGAGTAAGAGAGCTTCTTTGTGAGAGATTATTTTTCAATACTTCCTTTTCACACTCAGTTTTCTTTCAAATGGTATATATTTAACTCTAATCTGGAAAAATCTTCACTTATTTTACTTTTCTTTCAAACATTGGTAATAAGATAGATGCCTTTTTTCCCCTCCTGATATATCAAACAGCTTTATGAATGGCTAACTGTCGAGAGCCTGAATTTGCTTCCCTACCACACAATAGTAACCCAAATTCACTCCCCAATAACTAGACCTTGTTGACACCTCATCTGTCTGAATGGCCTCATTAACACGTACCTGCAGATAATCTTATTGTTAGTTTTGCCTACAGGTTTTTACACCTAAGTGAATACTATTTTACATAGGATTCTGCCTGTTAACTCCAAGTGCTAAGGCAATTAAGTTGAATGCTTGGAGTCTTTGTCTTTTGGGTATTATTTTCAAAACATTTAGCATTGGGTCAAATGAGTATTTTGATGAATAAAACTTGTTGGACCTATAAAACCAAAAATGAAACTTGCTGGCCTTGGTCCAGTTGGTTTATAACCCATTTAAATTAAATTGCATTGACCACATTGAATCTCTCCCTCCACAGATTTTTATTCTGTTGCAATTGCCTCCTGATGTTTCATTTCAAGGAGAATTGTGGATTGGAGGAAATAAGAGAAAGAGGAGAGTGACAGTCTTTAAGAATCTCTTATTTTCTATCCAAATTCATCTCTCTTTTTAGTCTTTACATGAGTTCTACCCCGCAGCAAATCATCTATCCCATGGGCTCTGGAATCAGCTTTCTAGATGGAATATTGGACAAATTACTTACCTTTTGTAGCCTCATGCTCTCAATCTATAAAATTAGGATAATAATATCTACCTCATAGGGTGGTAATGGGGATTAAATTTTATAACTGTAAAGTACTTAGCATGATGACTAACACGTAGGAAATGTGCACTAGATATTCAAGTCAGTTGCTGTAGTAGCATCAGTATACTCTTGGTTGGACTAAAGAGGCAATTCTGTTTGATGTAAATTTAAGTACATATTTGGTATTAACACTAAATAAGAAGCATTAGGCATTGCACCTTGAATCATGACTAAGACGGATGGAAATGTTCCTTAATGAGAGGAAAGTCTTTACTCATTAATTTACGTTAAACCCTGACTTATTCACTCACAAAAATCAGTGTTATCCAAATGTTTTCCAATTTGTTAAGTGGAAGATAGCTAAGTGGAAGAGAAAGAATCCTTCCTCACCAGATCTAAATGATGTCCTTCTGGCAGCCAAGGAAAATCATTGCCAAAGAATGTTAGGAAAAGTGATTGTATCCCTAATTGTCTGTATCCAGCTAGAGTACACCAAGATATGAAGTTAGGAGATACATGGGGCAGTGCCAGATTACCTCCAGTGTTTTCTTCCTTCCCTATTATAAGTTTATTAGCATAGATGAACCAAGAGTTAAAGATAAATTACTACTGATTGGTAGTATTGACAATTTTAACTAACATGCTATAGACGGTTAACCAGGGATAATATTGTGGTACCTTTTTTAGAGTCCTTCCTATAAACCCTAGATTTAACTTTTCACTATTAGTGTAAAGTTGTAGTAGTGTAAACTTGAATTTATTAGGAAGCAGTACAAATTAGATTTGTTAATTAATCGTGTTCATTTTGAGTAGTTTTTATTTGAAGTCCTTTGGTATGAAATAGGCCTTAAGATGACCAAATATTTCAAACCCTTACTGTACAGCTGATTTTGTTAATGCCATAGAGTTATAATATAGTGACCATGTTTAGGGATACTGTTAAAAAATTTCCAGATTGGAAATTTGTTCCAGATTGTTCTATTTCTATTCAGAAGTAGAACAAAGATTTCTGTTTTTAAAACCTTGGTTGATATCTGTATGCAACTTCTTGATTAATCTTTTTCTTTCCAAGTGTAATTCAAAATATTAATAATTGTCTTTACACACCTCACTCAGCTGGGATGTAGCTCCCAGAGCTCAGTTCATTCTAGACACCTCTCCTGAGTGATTGCCTCTCACCTTCTATTTTATTGCAATATTTGAGATTGCAATGAATTCTCTTGATGTTGGTTCCAAGAAGGACCAGTAGCAGAGCTTTTTCAATGGAGGCTCCTCTTTGAAATTTATAATGAATAATTTACTCCCCTTGGTGATCCACCAAAGCATTAGTATGGCAGAAATCAGGGGCTGATGAAAGGATTATTTATTTAGTTATGTGGTTTTGTTGTTGTTAATATATTTTTCATCAACTAAATTGATACACACACTAGAATATGTATGTGGCAATAATGTGAATTTATGGTGCCCATTCAGATAGACTGTATTTTTCCTTTCACATTTTAAAGTTATTTGTAATGAGCTATTAATGTAGTCTCTACAGATATGAAATATAATCTGTACTAACTTCTAACTGTTCACTCTATAGTTCTTGCATATTTCTAAAGACATAAAATGTATATTCCACATTTATTATTTGTATTTCTGTTCCTTGTATATTTCTATATCATCTTATTTTAGCGTAATAATCGCAAGGCACAAAAAAACAAGTCATCCTTGTGTATAAATCTTCATGACTCATGAGTGTGCGTGCACACACACACACACACACACAAACATCCATGCATATATGTATACGTATCTAAAGGACCAATTATGTAAAAGGATGTGTATGTGTTTTTACTGAATTCTATATGCTATTCATTTTTGTTCTCTTCTTTTGAAGTTAAATTTTTTATATTTGTAATTTTCATTAGTCAAATGAGTCATTTGTTATGCATAGGATTAACAAATTATAGACATCAAATTTTTATCACTGGCACCATTCATGCTGCAATGTATTTACTTCAAAAATATTTCTAAATAACTGGATTTTTCATGTAATTTGAATACATAGGATGTCATGTTAAGCAGCATATAATTCCCATTGACATTAAGACTTAAACCTAAAACTGCATGCTGTACTTTAAGTCTTTAGTCAGTGGAGTTCAGAAAGCTTATATTACCAGAGTTTTGTCATGCTATAATCATATAATGATTCATATAACTTAGATGAAATTGCACATGCTTACTTCCAATTAATCATATCCTTTATCATAATGATAATTTTGGTGCTAGTAAATTCACCTTAGTGGTAAGATAAAGAATAAAGTCTTATACCAAGTTAAAGATTTCAAGATGGAACTTCTGTCATATTTAACATTAAACAACAAAATGAAATACTTAGGCTCTTGCAACCATGTTCCCAAGCTTTTTCCTGACGTTGTGCTTACCATTCCAACAGATATTCTTCCTTTTCTCTCTTAAGAGAGATAGGATGAGATATTTTGTAATATTGGCAGAAGCAATCTACCTTTCCAATCCAGAGTAGTAGTTATAACATCACACTCCAGATTACATAGGCTATATATTTAGTATTTTCAGAGTAACAATGTAATACCTTAATTTTAATTTAGAATTTTATGTGTAAAATATTTAGTCTGGCTAAAACAGACAATACAGAATAGGAATAAGAGACTATGAGAGTTCTCATTTAAGTACTCTTTAAGTAAGAGTATCTTAAGAGATACCACACTGAAGGGAAGGTATCAGGTAAATATAAGATAAATTCTCATTAAATTAAGCATAATTCATAAATTCACATTGTGTAATTTTAGGGGGAAAGTGTTGACAAAATTATGTCATTAAAATTTGATAAACAAGCTTAAATTTTCCTACAGGATCATATATGCATACCTAGTGAATATTTTGCTGATGAATAGATAATACAAAGTTGAAATAAAGAAATAAAATGATATGAGTAACAAGTACACTATTGTTTTATCTCTGTTTCTCCCTAAATCAAGTTGCATATCTCATATACTCATTTAAGGCTGGCAAATATACTTTTTTGCATGCCTGCCTTTGTCTCTTTATATATGATCTGAATAGTTACTTTGCTGTATTAGAAGGGTTGTGCCCTGTTACTGCATTGCCAAAATAGAGAGAAAGGAGATGTGTACCCAGCACGTATTTCCATCCTCTGTGGACTGATAGAATATTATAGCTAAAAGGAGCCCTATGTTTCATCTAATTCAAATACTTTATTTTACAGTTAAGAAAACAGTGAGAAAGAATCTAAGTGACTCCCCTGATATATCTCCATTATTCATGGAATTCAAAAGGGAGTTTATTGATGACCTGATAATTCTTTAGTCTTAATCCATGGTTCATATGTATTAATTTTCACAGATTCTGTATTTTAACTTTAATTCTATATATAAGAAAAGCATTCAGTTTTTCCAAATGTTGCTAATTGCATTTACCTATGAAAAGATTTCAAAAACCAGATAGATTTTATGATCACTTTTGAAATTACCATACATATTACTTGACTATTTACAGTTTGTTGAGAACACGTTTAAGGTCTCAGTCAGATCTATGAGATAATTTTATTTATAGGTTGAGATTTTAGAAAAAGAACAATCCAAGGATTTTCAGTGATTCCCCCAGAAACATGATTTCATGAAATCCAAGACTGTTGATTTTTTGCTTATAACCTTTTAATAGGATTTCAGCTAGAAAAAAGACATGAAACCCTTACCTTGGTGTACAGGGCATTCCAAAGTTAGTTCCTAATGTTTAAAGGAATAAACTTAATGGTTAACAAAATCTTAATTCTTTACAATCATTTTATCTTTATTTAGACTATACATCCAACTAAGATCAATTGCTCTGTCGAGATGACCAAATAGATTTCCCTCAGCTTTTTAGATTGTCTGTTGACTCTCTCCCAGATAAATATTATGTCTTAACAATTGAGAGAAAGTGTTTAGTAGGTCTGTTATTCCATCATGATCTTAAAATACAAATAAAAGAAGACAAGACAATACTTTAAGTATGATATTGAAATATCAAACATTTAAATAGGTAAAGCTCAGTATGGATGCTTGAATTCATCAGACTAAAATGCTAAGTCTGTAACATACAACTTTGATCCTGTAAAATAT
Organism: Phoca vitulina; assembly: GCF_004348235.1. Taxonomy (NCBI): domain Eukaryota; kingdom Metazoa; phylum Chordata; class Mammalia; order Carnivora; family Phocidae; genus Phoca; species Phoca vitulina. The sequence continues at coordinate 27,944,129 of NW_022589707.1, read as the reverse complement.
ATTCATAGCACTCGTAGAAATGAGTACAAGGTTTGAATTCTGTTTAGACATTATGGTTCTAGAAAAGTCTTACAAGTACCTGGAACAATCAGTTCCACCATTTTAAATTAGTACATACTATTTTTTAAATTGATATCATCATAAGATAAATAATTGTTCCTATTCTTCTTTCTCATAACTTGTAAACAGTCTTCAATGGCTGCCCACTGTCTGCTGGATAAAGCTTTACAAATCTTAGCCTTAGAGTCATGTACTTCCCCAAAACTGGGCTTTTTCTTTCCCAGACTTACCCCTAATATTTCATAAACAAAAACATTGGGTCTTGACTGATATACCTATATGTATGTCCCAAACATACAATATTCCTTTTTTTCTATTCCTTTTCTTATGTTATCACTTTGTATCATCCTCTCTGTTCTTTCTGCTTATCAAATTCCACTGGTTATAAAAGCCCAGTTCAATACTATCCCACATGAATGCTTTTTCATCAATGCAGTCCACACTGATTAATCCCTCTTTTGATCTTGTTATCCAATCCACGTTTTGGAATTATTCTTAGCCCTGTGATACGGTTCCATTCAACACATACTCACTGAACACATACTATGTATAACTCACAATGATACAAAAATTTTCAGCAAAATAATGAGTAATCACCTACATCTGAGAAGTGTAGGTCATGAAGGTGGAAAATATGTAATTTAGGACTCAAAAAATCTAGCAAGTTGTAAAGATAGACTTAATCACTGTACTGAGGAATTAAGGACAGGTAGATGGAAGAGATTTATTTGAGGTGAAGTTTTGGAAAAAAACACACAAATTCATCACACTAAAAGTGTAGAGAATATTCTAGGCATTGGGAACAGACTAAGCAGATTTACAGAAGAGAGAAAAGAAAAAGATGGGTAGTTTTCAAAATGTAGCCTTGTGTATTGTATCTGAGGAATTGGAGAATGTTTCGGGAAAAGTTGGCATATGTAGTCTTTAAATATATGGACCAAGGCCAAAATTTGAAGTTTTGAATTTTTAAAGAACTTTAAATATTCTGGAAGATTTTGAGCAAAGAAGTGAATGTAACATTACCAGACTATCCTATTTAAAAATATCCTTAGGAACATTAGGAACAAGTGATTGAACTAGAAAAATATTGGAATCTGTGTGTCTAGGCTAAAGGATGCTGTCCAAAAAAAATAATAATGGTAATCTTAACTAGGAGAAGGACAGGGAAAGAAATTAAGAGGACAGATTTAAGGGAGAATACAATTGTAAAAGGTATGTTAATAATTAGAGAAACAGAAAATAATCTGTGCCTGGATATTTGTATTTGTTTGACTGTGAACCTGGTGATATCTAGAACCCAGAAAGAATAGTAGGTTCGATGGTAGGCAGAAAAAGGTTAGAAGTGATAAAAGTGTTGTTTGAGAAGTATGTTTGCATTGCCAGTGGGATATCCATGTTCAGCAGGCAGTTGGCGATGAGTTGGAAATGATGACTTTTTGGAAGTCATACCAAATGCAGTTGACCAGAGTCCATTATTTTGAAGGAGACTATAAAGAGGAAGACAACCACAGATAAGCCACAAGGCATGACTTTGACTAAGGGAAAAAGGAAGAACCAGTAAAGGATGTGAATCCATAAGACAGCAGAGAACTAGGAGCCAGGAGTCAATGGACAATAGAAGAGATTTTTAACAAGCTAAGAGATTGTTAAAAACATTATTACAGATGGAAGGGTGGTTTTAAAACGAGGATGAGACATGAAGCAAGTTATAGATTTGGCAAGAGTGTTTTCAACAGAACACAGTTGATGACTTGCATGGCAACTGAAGGAGTTCACGTAGAGATGATACGTGTATGTATACACTGGTCCTTTGGGGAAAATGCTGCTTAAAAGGGAGATAATAGGATGGGGCTTGTGAGGGAGCAGGACTGAGGAAAGGTCTTGAGGGGAGGAGACAGTGGAGATGAAAAGATTAAAAGTGAAAGAAGAGTAAAAAGCTGAAAAAAGGAATGAAAGATGATGAGAGGAGACTGTCAGCATCCAGGGCACAGATGAATGTAGTTCTTTAAAGGGAATAGAAACCCACTTTCATCGGAATTGAATGGAAATTTGAGGATGAGTAAACTCATAGCTGGGTTTTTACCTCTTTTACATTATTTGTTAAACCTGTTTATGCCTTGTGACTATCACTGTGTCCCTCTCCCCCATGTCATGATGTCTACATCTGAACTTCATATCACCTCTTAGGGATTCCTATTTCTATGACAAATGGTACAAAAGAAGGGAAGGGTATATTCATGGTTGCTAAAATTTTCTAGTTATGATAGCTTTACTCTGACCATATTTGTTATACGTTAGGATATTATTAGCAAAAAGAATAACTACTCATTAGAGTTTAAACTTAGCAGTGATTTTCTCATAAGAGACTAACAGCATAGTCACAAGATGAGTGTTCTTTCCTTTCTCTTAGAAATTTAAGATGGATTAATATACATCTGAAGAATATTAATTATTTTATGAAACATTTAGATACATGAAGCTTTTGAACTTTTTAAGTAATTGGTTAATTTTTAGTAATTAATAAAATAAAGCTTTTCACTTTTTAGAAAAACCTTTTTAGTGAAAGCAGAACTTGCAACCAGAATGAAATATGTGCAGAAATATTATGATAGTCTTTTTTTCACTGTATTGACAGTATTAAATTTTAAGAACAACCCAGTAACTCAACCACTGAAATTGCCCTTAGACATACATTTAATTGCTTAATTCTGCGCTTAGTACTACACAATTTGGATACAAAGGTATGACAGGGTAACATATCCTTAAACAAAAAACCTTTTTGTTCATAAAATCAGAACTAAAGCATAAGGAAAACTAATAAAGAGACAAGTAAGGACCTTGCTTTTGGAGCCTTTTACAGCAGCTGATATTTCTGCTTTACAAAGTAGACCTTAAATAGTAGAATTTCAGGAATTGTTGATAAACAATTGGAAGTGTCATCTCCCCAAATGATTCCATGACTTCTGACCAAGAAGTTCCTACATCATTGCTGCCGAAAATAATTCCTTTTAACATGCTGACAAAAATCCTTTTCCTTTTTTTAATGTTTCAGTTCTCTGCTAAGCCAATTTATTGAAGCTCTCCAAACTGAATTAAATTGTTTTTCTGTTTTGCCTTTACTGGGGTTTTGGTGAAAGTATCGACTATGTCAGGTTTTATGAGACAGAATCATAATGTGGTCTCTTTGGCAGAAGCCCACCCTTTAAGGCATAACCACACTTTGCAGTAATTTTGGCTTTCTGTTTTGTTTTGTTTTTTAAGATTTATTTATTTTATTTGAGAGAGAGTGTGAGTGTGCGAGCAGTGGGGGGTTGGGGAGGGGACACAGAAGGAGAGAAGCAGACTCCTCGCTGAGTGGGGAGCCCCATGGGGCTCCATCTCAAGACCCTGAGATCATGACCTGAGCCGTAACCAAGAGTGGGATGCTCAACCGACTGCATCACCCAGGCGCCCCTGCAGTAGTTTTTATTATAGCTATTTACATATATTTTTTTTCTATTGAGGAAACTGACTTAACTGAGAAGTAAAATAATCAACCTAGAGTCACGTTTTAGCAAATGATTAAGCCAAGATTCAAATTCAGGTCTGTCTGACTCGAAGATCTCTCTCTCTCCGTTATGTTACACCACCTGTGGCTTTTTCTGGGGGTTTTAATTACTTCCCTACAAACATCATTTAGAAAGAAGCTCCCCCCATCACCCCACATTAGAAGAGTGCCTGAATATTTGAATCCTATTAGCTGCCTTGGACACTTTGACTTCGCTTTTCTCCATCTCCTGTAAACCAGGGATTTTCAGCTCCACCCACTTCAGACAAGAACACAAAAAAGATTTGACAGTCACTAGGCACCATTCCAACTTACGCTCTCAGAATTTGATTGTTGGGGTTTTTTTTTCAATTCTGACAACTTTCTATTTTTCTTCTGTTAGTTTACATTTCCTTATCTTTCTTGAACCAACACTGTACTCTCATTAAATCTTCTATTCTCATTAAGTCTCTTCTGTTTGACAGTCGAAACACTTATTCGGCATTCTTGAAACTGTGCTATTTTTCTGAGATCTCCCCCTCCTGCCATGTCTTGTTACTCCCTATTTTTAACTGACTCTCAAAAATAATCAAAATACTCACTCTGCCCTAAATATCCCCAACCTTTCCCACCTCTACGCCTTTGACCCCTCAAGTCTCTCCGTCCTCTCTGCTACCCGGGGGGGTAGAGTTCATAGAATCCAAATCATGTCCCAACAAAGGCAGTTTCAAGTTGCTACATAAAATCCGTATGGAATGGAAAGCTGCTTTCACCTTTTTCTCTTCTAGATTCTGATTACTTTGGGGAAAATAATTTCATTTTCCCATTCTACATAACGAGAAATGTACATAAGTATCTGGCATATAGTGAGTACTTTAAAGGGTAATCTTTTGTTTTGCTTCTATGGAATTTTGTTTTCTTTTGTCATTTATACTGCTTAATCTAAATATCTCTTCATAGAATCAGGAAGGAAGTACCATTTTTTAGTGTAAACATAATGGTAAGCAATATTCAATTTTTTTCCTCCAATTTTTTCTTCTGATGGTAGCTTTTTCTTACTGATCAAGACAAATTTCTTTTTTTTTTAAAGATTTTATTTATTTATTTGTCAGAGAGAGAGAGAGAACACAAGTAGGCAGAGCGGCAGGCAGAGTGAGAGGGAGAAGCAGGTCTCCCGCTGAGGAAGGAGCCTGACACGGGGCTCGATCCCAGGACCTGGGATCATGACCTGAGCCAAAGGCAGCTGCTTAACAGACTGAGCCACCCAGGCACCGCAAGAAAAATTTCTGAAGTACGTAAATATTGTTGGAAATAGTGAGACATTAAAGAATGCAGAGTTTTTGTTAAGTTTACTAGTGTTGTTTTTTTTTTTAAGATTTGTATTTATTTATTTGAGAGAAGCAGAGAGTGACAGAGAGCACGAGCAGGGAGGAGAGGGAGAGGCAGGCTCCCTGCTGAGCAGGGAGCCCGACGTGGGGCTCGATCCCAGGACCCCGGGATCACGACCTGAGCCTAAGGCAGACGCCCAACCGACTGAGCCACCCAGGCGCCCCAAGTTTACTAGTTTTTAAATCAGTGTTTTGAACTTAGGTAAGCCATCTGGCCAGTTTTCTGAGTCTCACCCCAAACAAGAATTTATTATTTTCAGTGTGTATCTACCAGCTGCTCCGAATGATTCTGAGGATTAGTCAAGATTAAGAAACACTTATTTAAGAGCCTCTCCACACAATGTGTTCCGTGGGCCAGGATCATTACCTGGGAATTTGTTAGAAATGCAAACTCTTGGGCCCCACCCCAGACCTACTGAATCACAATCCGCATTTTAACAAGATCCTTAGCCCATTTATACGTTCATTGAAGATTAAGAAGCACTGTTCTAAAACACAACTTTCAGAAAATGAATATTCTGAAATATATATATATATACACACACACAGATTACTATAAGATAGTGTGCAGATACATTTATAATTTTTTTTTAAGAGAGAGGAGGGGGAGGGCCAGAGGGAGAGGGAAAGAGAGAATCTTAAGCAGGCTGCACACCCAGTGCAGAGCCCTATGCGGGGTTCGATCTCACAACCCTGAGACCATGACCTGAGCCAAAATCAAGAGTTGGCCGCTTAACTGACTGAACCACCCAGGTGCCCCCAGATGCATTTATAATTTAAAGAAATATTTGGGATCCTTATAGCTAGGGCTAAGGTTTAATATAATAATTAAAAGTCTGGGGAAAACAATTTTATGCTCTGTGATTATATTTAACAGTTTTAGATATTTATTTTGCTGTTTTGTATGCATGTGGAAAGACAAAACTGTGTCTGCACAAACCAATTGTGTTGAGTAAATTGAGTTTAAAAGTAAGATTTCAGTAATATAATACTTCTGGAGTTTTGTCTGCAAAACGCTACTAACTTGTTTGACTGAATTTTTCACCCAGTAACTTGTGTATATCAGATAGATACAGTGGTTAAACTGAAGGTTTACTTACATTATGATGTTAAAAGAATTGTGTATCACTTAATATCAAATACGTCCTGTAAGTATTTCAGGAGTAAAAAGATTATTTGTGGGATATACGGAGGATAAAGAGATTTACTATAGTGTGGGTTATTGAAAGTATTTTTAGTGATGTTTACTCTTCTATGAAGATTCCATTTATAAATACCTTATTATCATTTGTTAAATTAAATGACACTATACAGAATGCCTGATGACTTTAATTCATACATTAAATATGCACATATATTTTAACAATATTTGCATCGTATAATACATTTAATAATAACTTGTCATAGTGTTACTCATTAACCATTTCTTTGACTTTAATATTTTTAAAATAAATAAAGTGCTTCCATATGTTATATTAATTTAAATTATTTGTTTCTTAATCCTGGAATGGTGATGTATATATCAGTATTTGATTGGATGTGTTTCCATTTTAACTGAGATTTTGGAAGAAAGCTTTCCCCCAGAACAGTCATTTGAAATATATTAGGATGTCAAGATTCCAAACAATATAGTTCATGTTCTTATTCTTCTACATATGCTTAAATATATTTCTAACAATATATTATTTCCTATAAATAATTTTTCTTGAATTAGCACAAAATGTCTTCGTATTGCAATGCATTTATAAATCATAGTTCATATTAGTAAAAGCAGTTTTTGTAACAAAGTACTACTAGTACTAGTATTATTAAAGCCTAATTAATCATTACTATTTAAAGGCTGAGTTTAGTAGGCACTCATTATTTAAATCATAATAAAAATTTAGATTTTTCATTATTCTCACCAGGTTCCAGGTATAATTGTTCAAATGAGCCAACTTTAAACACACAAAGCCATAGTATTTCTTAAAATTGTGGCTAATTCAGTTTGGGTTACATTGATTGTCAGTATTTTCAACATGTGAATAAAATACTTGAGAAAAGTCATAGCAAGGGTAGAAATTGGGAAGTATTCCCTAAACGTGAATAGAAGAGGAAATGATTCTCTTACTAGTTATCCAATAGTTTCTCAAAGTTCAAGTCAGCTGCTAATTTGGTGAACATGAGATAATAAAATCCACCATTCTTGATGTCTTATTGATGATTTTGAAGTTCTCATACTCATTTTATTTATTTTTTTTAGTATTTTATTTATTTATTTGACAGAGAGAGAGAGAGCGAGAGCAGGAACACAAGCAGGGGAGTGGGAGAGGGAGAAGCAGGCTTCCTGCCAAGCAGGGCACCCGATGTGGGGCTCGATCCCAGGACCCTGGGATCATGACCTGAACTAAAGGCAGAGGCTTAACTACTGAGCCACCCAGGTGCCCCATCTCATCCTCATTTTAAAATGTCTAATATTTATTTTAAACTCATTCAGTTTTTGAACTAGTCTGAGCCCCATAGTTGAATTATATTTTTTAAAAAAATACTATAAAGGAATTAAGTAATTCCTGCACAATATTTAAAAAGTATATATGAAATGGTCAAAAACATTAAGAAATGTCTCTTCTCCCCCAGCCCCAGAAGAAAGCACCTTTTATAGTTTTATAGTTTCTTTCTTTCCTTTTGTTTTGTTTTATTTTGTTTTTGTGTATGTGTGTCTTGCTCTTGAATATAGAAAGTGAAACACTCAAGAAACTTACAAGTCATATTTTCCCCAAGACTGTTGCTCTCTGGGATCTGAAGGGAATTGCTTTTCTGTAACATATGTCAATAAGCAGGTAGTTAGTTACTGCTTTAGATTTGTCATTAGAAAAATTTCCAAGCATACTGAATATATGCTAGTATTTGTGCCTGTTCATGAAATGAAAAGGAGTCCTGAATATTCCTCCTAAGCAGGACATTTTGGCTTGGCTATCTCCATATACAAACTTAAACTGAATTCAAGCAATGTCATTTTTGCCCCCAAGTAATTGGTTGTTTCCTCTGAACTCCTGTAGCATTTATATATGAAACATACCACTTCTCTTTCTTGATTTATCAACTATAGGTAGAATTTGTTGACTCCTTGCTATAAAGATTAGAAATTTAGGGGCGCCTGGGTGGCTCAGTTGGTTAAGCGTCTGCCTTCAGCTCAGGTCATGATCCCAGGGTCCTGGTCCTGGGATTGAGCCCTGTGTCAGGCTCCCTGCTCAGCGGGAAGCCTGGTTCTCCCTCTCCCACTCCCCCTGCTTGTGTTCCCTCTCTCGCTGTCTCTGTCAAATAAATAAATAAAATCCTTAAAAAAAAAAAAAAAAGAAATTTAGGAATTTTTCAGCACCTACAATTTTTGCTAATTCTATTGTTTTGAGCTCTTTTGATGGTTATCTTTATTACTCAAATAATAAACTTAAATATCTATTTTTTCTATATTGATTCTGTGCTAAAAATGATGGCTCTTAGAAAGAAGCAGCTAGCAAGCTATTTTTATTTTACTTTATGGAACCAATAAATATTTCTGAAGATACAAATGAGAAGGTTCTTAAAACTTCCTTCTGTTCTCTGAATCATCTGATCTCTTGAGACATGTTACATTTGTTCATCTTTTTCATTTTTTTATATTATTGGTTTTCTTCAAATGTCTGAAGTTTTTAGTTGTTGGTTCAATATATGAATGAAGGCTGATAAATAATAAGATTAGTAGCTGGGGTAATTTTTTGCACAGTTGCGTAGGTTTCTTTCAACGATAGGCTTCTCCCTCAAATGGGAGTGTGTTGGCAGGCAGGCTTCACTAGGACTGAGTCAACCAACTGGCACCATTGCCAAAGCTAAGACAGTGTTACTTTGGCATGACTGACTTAACTTGCAAGTCTGTAATTGAAGCTGGGAGTTATCTCTAAACTCTGCTCTGCTTATCTTTTGCATTCCTACACCCATATTGGGTGCTTTCTCTAGAAGGATGGTTGTTTTCTTAGTCTAATAATGCACTTCTCACTTTATCCCAGGGGCAAAAGCCACTTGTATGAGAAGCCTGCTCTAAGACTTGGAGAGGATGTGGGAGGAGTAGCTGTTTTATAGGCCTGCCCATTCTGTTTTGTTATTGTTGTTGTGTTTTGTTTTGCTTTAGGCCTGCCCATTCTTGATGGTGGATTTTAATTAATTCCCTGTATGATTGTACGGTGGCCCACCCTTACCCTTTGTGTTCTGTGAGAAGTAAGAATTTACTTCTGGTATTTTGGACTGCTTTTTTCCATATTTCTGTTTGTCAATCTATGCCCTTTTATCTGCTCAATTTCTACCTGGTTTCTCAAACTTTCTGGTCTTCGGCTGGTACCTTTCTTTTTTTCCTCCTCAGCACTGATATAATTTTATTATTCTTAAAACAAAGGGAGAGAAGGGAGGTAGACTTGGCTGCTTATTCTATTATACTAATCCAGAAGTCAGTAGTTCTTTCTAATACCATATAGATATTCATGGTCACCTACTGTGTAAATGTCCGTGTCATAAAATGGCATCCAATGGGCTCCGATATCACCTTCCCCTACCTAAAAAGCAGAAGGTGCTCTGGCTTACAGATTTGCAGACTCCCTTGTAGAGCACAAATTTTGCTTGTTATTTATTTAATTCACAGAGTTCAGGTAGTTTTGATTCCTCCCAAAAACAATTTGAGTTACTTTCTTTCCTTCCCTAGTATTAAAAATATAACCCAAAGAATTCTGCCTACAAGTCAGGCTATCACAAAAATTTAAATCCATGATCTTGACCAAATATTGGAGGGAAGAGCTTTGCTGTTTTAATGTGTTCTGTAGTAAACCCGATAGCCTGCTGTTTCTTCAACCTGGCTCTCCAACCTATGGATCAGCACTAGAAAGCCCGTCACAGAGTTCTACTGATACCGTTGTTTTCCTGCTGCCTGCAGGCTGCCTAGGCGGTTTTGTGTGAACTCTCCATGTGCTTTCCCATTGTGGTGCTTCTTCTTTTTTTTTTTTTAATTTTATTTTATTATGTTATGTTAATCACCATACATTACATCATTAGTTTTTGATGTAGTGTTCCATGATTCATTGTTTGCGTATAACACCCAGTGCTCCGTTCAGTACGTGCCCTCTTTAATACCCATCACCAGACTAACCCATCCCCCCACCCCCCTCCCCTCCAGAACCCTCAGTTTGTTTCTCAGAGTCCATAGTCTCTCATGGTTCGTCTCCCCCTCCGATTCCCCCCCTTCATTTTTCCCTTTCTACTATCTTTTTTTTTTTTAACATATAATGTATTATTTGTTTCAGAGGTACAGGTCTGTGATTCATCAGTCTTACACAATTCACAGCGCTCACCATAGCACATACCCTCCCCAATGTCTATCACCCAGCCGCCCCATCCCTCCCACCCCCCACCACTCCAGCAACCCTCAGTTTGTTTCCTGAGGTTAAGAATTCCTCATATCAGTGAGAGCATATGATACATGTCTTTCTCTGATTGACTTATTTCACTCAGCATAACACCCTCCAGTTCCATCCACATCATTGCAAGTGGCAAGATCTCATTCCTTTTGATGGCTGCATAATATTCCATTGTGTATATATACCACATCTTCTTTATCCATTCATCTGTTGATGGACATCTAGGCTCTTTCCACAGTTTGGCTATTGTGGACATTGCTGCTATAAACATCGGGGTGCACGTACCCCTTCAGATCCCTGCATTTGTATCTTATATGCAGATAGATGCAGAGAACCATTAGAGCCATTTGTGACTTTTGTGGGCCTTTCTGGCTTTAAAATTCTTTGGCAATAGAAATGTTGAACAGTTATTTGCTAGAATATGATTAGGGCTGGCATTTGTGTTTGGCTACTGAGGAGAAAGAAGACACGTTAGTATCTAGGGAGAAGTGGATAAGGGGTAGATATGTGTGTTCTTTTCTTGGCCATGCAGGATATGCCCAGTTGGACGAAGAGGGGAAAATTCAGATGATCTATTTTAAATAAAGCACAGTTAGTTTGTTTTTAATAAATGATACTATGATCATACTACATAGTTCCTCAAGAGAAATCATAGACTCAGAAATCTCAAGCAAGAAAAGAAACTTTAAAGTTAATTCCAGACTCTTCCAAAATTATTTTACTATTAACACATGCCTTTTTTCAAAACGCTTTTTATGCTCAAACCAGTATAGCAGTCATCTTCTTTCCCCATATCTCAAAGCTCTAAAAGTACTGCTTTAGGGGCACCTGTGTGGCTCAGTTGGTTAAGCGTCCAACTCTTGATTTTGGCTCAGGTCATGATCTCAGGGTCGTGAGATCAAGCCCTACGTGGGCTCTGCACTGCGCTGGGTATGGAACCTGCTTAAGATTCTCTCTCTCCCTCTCCCTGTGCCCCTCCCCAACCCCTGCATGCACTCTCTCTCTCAAAAACAAAACAAAACAAAAATTACTGCTTTATACCCAATATTTTCCCAACTTAAATAGAGTGAGTTAAATTTCATTATGCCTACTATGTATGGGCCAGGCATTGGACACTGATAAACTTGACAACTGTAAGACATTCACTCCAACTATCTAACTGGTTAAGGTTTTTAAATGATTCATTTACTGAATTTGTTACACTGTTAGTGTTATTCTATATTGATCAATACAGTTAGCCCTTGAACATTTGTCTAACATTTTTTACAAAGTAGTTTTGGAGATTATTTATATTTAGTCAGTTTAAGATTAGCTGCACTATAGTTTTTGGTAATATAATTACAAAAGATTTGAGAAAAATTATGGCAGTGATTATTGCACTGAACTACCTTGTAGTGAATTGTGTTCACTTATATTTTGAATGGAAGCTACATGGGGATTTTTTTTTTTCAGAGTATGATCTCCAACCAGTTGAGAAGTTAGTGTCAGATTCAGTTCATGAGTCTGTCATGTACTATACATATACTGCATATACCTCAGGGAAGGCATTTTATCTTCTGAACATGGATCTTAATTTGTAAGATGGGGATAACCATTCCTGAACAGACTCACCACATTGTGGATCATGGTCCCAAAAGGTGTGCACAGAGTTACACTTTGGTTATTAATATGAGCTTTTCTTGCACAGCCTACAAGATGCTCAGGAGACCATGTGTTTCTCCCATGCATTCTCTGCAGCCCTACCCATGAACGTTTTACAGTGATGGGTATATTCTGTATCTGCACTGTCCAACAAAGAAAACACCAGCCATTGTGGCTATTGAGCACTTGAAATATGGCTAGAGTGATTGAGGAGCTGACTGTTTACTTTTATATAATTTTAATTTATTTAAACTTATATAACCATACGTGTCTAGTGTCTACCTTATTGGACCACATAGGGAGAAGATAGAAGTAGCTGAGATGCTATTAGAGTGTTTCTTAAATACAGATATAAAGAGTAACTGTGAGATTTGAATCAGATAATAGTCTAGATGGTAAAACATCTCTCTATATTAAAAAAAAATACTTTCCAAATTTAAGTTATGATACATGAAATAGCATTCTACATTTATGTGGCATTCTTGGTGTACACATTACTTAGAGACATTGTCTTCATTATTTATTAATTCTAAAAATACTTTTGGTGTGTATTATTCTTATCAGTAATATTTTTACTTTATTATTTTGAGTTCATGTTTAGCTCTGTGCTTACCTAGATCACTAGAATAATTTGTTGGATGCCTTAATTTGATTTTAAATGAAATACATACCATAAGAAATAAGAATTCTCACAGACATAATGCCTTTTATATGGGAAGACTTTTTTTTAAGCAAATACAAATGGTTATTCTTAATTTATATTCCCCTCTTTGCCTCTCAAGAGATAGCATTACTCCCCATGTCTATTGAACCTATCATGTTCTGTTTTCTTTACTGATCTATTTTAATCCAAATCTGTAAATATTGCCCTCCTCGATTAGCCTTCCTTCTCTAGATTTACTTTCAAGTAGGGTAATAGTCTGTAACTACTTTTAACCTGTCCCCTTGGACTATTAAGGATTCTACATTTAAGGATATATTGTTTTAGAACAATGGATATTACAATAATAAAAGTACAAGTAACATATCTAAGAAGATGAAAGTAATGCAGCATTCTATTATGTTAAAAATTGGCATCTTTTGACACCAGCTTGATATTTCTGTGAATGTCCATTCACCTCAAGTGGTTTCTTCAAATAATGAGTTAGCTCTCATCTATCCTTACAACAATTTGAGGCACCAAATTCAGCTTTGTGGACTGAATGATAAAACATTTGAGGGTCATCTTAGCCATTCTTTGTTTTTTTATTGTCTTTGGTTTTGATCACTGGGTTATAAATACTTGTCTTTATCTGGTTCCTTGGATTCTGTATCAGTAAATTCTGTAAGGTTAGAATATTGACTATTAAAAATCAGAGATTTGAATTTTAGGTTAAAGCATTTCAAAAATTTTTTTCAAAGAATTTTTATGTATCTTTTAAAAACTTCAGTTTTGAAAAGTAGAAAATAAAGATAAGCAAAAAAAAAAAAAATCATATCTCACCACACAGTTTTAAGATAGCCCAAAAAAAGTTACAATCTGTGTGTGTGTGTGTGTGTGTATATACGTTTACAGTCTTAATTTTTATTTTTTTTAGGTTGCAGTCATCAGAAAATTGCTGAATCAAAATGTGAACATATTTTTGGTACATATTCCCAGCCAGAAAGTTAGTACCAATTTATAGAACAGCCAGCTAAGCTTGCCCTTAGCTTAGTTTTATATATGGGTATTCCCATTTCCCCATTTCTTTGGCAAAACTGAAGATTATATTTTTTCCTATCATCCCTAATATGATTGATCAAAAACATGTTTCTTATTATTATGTTAATTTGAGTTTTTGACTATTAAAGAAGTTACATAGTTTAGCATATTTATAGACTATTTGTATGTCTCTAGATGAGCCAAACGTGGTAATACCCATTTTGAATCTTCACATATAAAGTATTTCCCCAGTTTACCTGGCCTCAAATCCCCTTTCATGCAGAGTATCTTTTCTCCTGTAACTCATTTTTGGGAAACGTTGTTCTACACTATGTAATATCATATTAAATTTCCAGAATCTATATCAAGAATTCAACAAGCAATCAAATGCAATAGATTGTCATGAAGCAGGTTGCAATCCAATTAGATTCCATTCTTCATTATTTATATGATGCTAAAAAAGTATAGGCACTAAATAAATCTTAATCAGTTGATTGACCCATTAAACATTGGCAAGTCAGGTCTTTAAATATTATGAAGGTCTTTGCTTAAATGTATCTAAAAAAGTTTCCGTGTCTATTTTGGAAGCATTGCTATTATGTGAAGTTATAAGGACCTATTTTATGAAATAAATATCTTTCAGAAAACTGAAGATACAAATATATACATTTCAAAAAATAAATAACATAGTTGGTTTATTGTTATATGTCAAAATGTGGCCTGTTTTAACAATATTATTAACATGCATTCTCCACTTATCAGTTTATTTCTAATATTTAAATAATGTCTACATAATTCCTCTATATAGTGAATTATATAGAATGTGAACTCTTTTAAGAAAAAAAAATCCCAAGTCTACGTATTAACTCTGCTAAGTGGCTTGTGGGGTTAATGGGAAGTTCAGTTTAGGCAAATCATCTACATTGGGCTGCCCACCCCATCCTCACCCCCACCCCCAACTTAATTACTCTGTCAATCACAATTAGTATTGTTATACATTTTTCACAGCTGCCTGATCAGTGCTTTGTTTCAACCAAGTTTAGCAAATGGATGGCAGATTGAAAGTAGTGTTGAGCAGGGGAGGATACTATGTTGAGTATTCTCATTTTGAAGCTCTTCCATTGTTATATAACATATACATAAAGCAAATGAGTAAGGTATACTAAATAAACAAGAAGTTTGCAAAAACAAAGTCATAAGCGAGAGCCAATTCTAATAATGGGATTATTTAAAACACAAGCATTGGGGAGTAAAACTTTGCTTCCATTGTTTCACTGAATTTTTCTGAAAGGCAGCAGGTATTTAAGCAAAGTCTATATTCATAAGAATATGTGTATGTTGAAACAAACTATGTTGTTGACATCTCCTACTCGGGCACCACTTCTGTTAAAACTCCAAAGACTGAATTAAGGTTTTACCTAGTTTTTAAATGCCATCAGGTAGAATTTAATCTGCATTGTATGTCCCTGGATATATATATTTTTTTATTTTCAATAGATAAAGATATTTTCTTAGGGTTGTAAACTGCTTGCAGAAAGAGAAAAAGCAAAATAAAGAAGTGGCAGACATTGTAAGCCATATACATTTTATTAAAAACAGTGATTTCAAATCTGGTACTTTGACCTTTAAAACTCTGTTCATCTTTGCAAGGAGCAAGTGCATATTATTTATAACATAATGAACTTATATTATGAGGAAACAGTCATAATAAGGAATTGGCATGCTTATGATTCATAAAATTGATTATATAATACCTGCCCTAATTGGTCATTCCTGCCTAGTAACCGAGAGAAAGTTGAAAATCCTATGCTATTTTAATTTTTCCATCTTAATTATAATACTTTCTTGCTACAGGCTTTATGGTATTAACTTCCCATGTTGTAATTAACCACTACATATCTATATTAATTTTTCTATTTTCTTGAACCCACAAACCTTTTTCATTATGTTATCATAAAGAGAATGGTATTAAACACCTGAACACAGATCTGTGGCCCCGGTGATATAATACTGATCTCAGAACTTTCTGCCTAACAGTACTGAAGTGTCTTATTTTCACAATCTGACCCTCTTCCTTTCCTGAAAGAAGTTTATGATAAGGGCAAGAACAGAGAGGAGTAGATACCCAAATATCAATTTAGTAAACAAAGGGTAGAGATATTTACATTGGAATGTAATAGAGGTAAATTGCTTTGTAAGGACTTCATTCTTTTATTCACCATTAGTTGAATGTCAAATAAGGGGTAGGTATTCTGTTTGACCTTGCAGGAAACGCAAGGATCCACAGGGCAAATCCCCAAAAGATTACCATATGGGAAGCCAAAAAACCAGGTGTAAGGATTGACAAATATCCTGATCGTTTTGATTACAACAATACTGAAGAATACAAGTTCATATTGGAATGTATAAGACGATTGCATATCCAGACTGGGAGTTCCTGGTGGGGGTCAGTCAGGAGAAACTTTCCAGAATATGTGACAACTGAGATCCATTTGAAGACAGAGTTAGTCGTAATAATTGGGAATATTACTGAGAGGCAAAACATGAAGTGAAAATATAAGACCATTTACACCAGAATAAAGCTACCTAACCATAGGGAAATATTTCAGATTTTTTTCCCGGAGTCCCGAAGGCATGTTCCACATCTAAGTGTCTCATGTGGGCTATCAGGTGGAGTCAGTAGTCTCAGCATTAAAACACAGCAATTAAAAGTGCTGGTATCTGCAGCAGTTATTTCTCCTTATCAGAAATATCACATTTTCCCTATGTTATTGAAGAAAGAAATCATGATTCCCTCGAAATGTTTTGTCTTTACGAAAACCCACCTTTCCTTGAAGTGGGTATTGCACTAACCCCTTGGATGTGTTTCCGAGGTTTATGACGAGCGATTGTCCGATTTCTTTAGGCATTCCAGCCTGAGGAAGTAATGCCCCGATTGCAGACTGGAAGCTGGAAAAAAGCTATCTGGGGTGCCCAAATCTGGCAACGTTTCACTATTTAAAGGCAAAATGGAAAATATCTGGAAAGTCAGATGCCCCCAGGAGAGAGTTTTTTGAAGCAGGTCCCTCTTGGGCTGATTATAAGACTAATCAGCCATTTATCAAGCAAGCCATTATGTATCTGACCATATGAATAAACATAATTCATGCAAATATAATTTATGTTAAATACATTCTCGAGTTATTATGCACAATATTTTCTTCATCAAAAAGCAGTGACCAAAAGTGCACATATATTTGCAGTAATTCCTTTCTGCATCTTGAATTTCCCATTTTCCTCCTGCCATTGATGAGAGAGTGGCAGTTTCTCTGATTAAGTTCTCCCCCTCCATACATGTCCCGGGTATTTGGAAGAGCGTTGCTTATTTCAGAGGCTATACATTAGGATAATATTCTTAGATAGTCTGGTGTGTAACATTTTATCAGTACTTTAGATTTTATTTTATTAACAAATCTTGACATCCTAGAAGGAGTCCCTGTCCTGGGCTCATTAATAAACAAATTTGAACATACAGTCTCAGTCCTGACCTCAGAGGTACCCATTAGTGACTTCTCTCTATTGTACTGAAATGTAATCACAGACACTGAAGTAGCAGACCATTTTCTTTGTTAATCAAAAATAATTCAGAATCATTACAGTTCAAAAAAAAAAAAAGCAAGCTCTGTAGACCCTTTGTTTTTGAGTGAAAAAAATTGGGGGCTCCTCTTAATGCTCATATTTTTTTAAGATACTCATGATAGAATTTAAATCATTGTTGCAAACATAAAGTGGCATTTCTGTGTACAGTCTTTTTAAAAAAGAGTCAGTTTATTACATGTAAATCTGAAAGGTTATAGTCACCCACTCTGGACATGGAAAAGTTCCATAATTTATGAGTATGCCTCTCTGTCAGGAGTATCCTATGTCTAAAGCCCTGAAACCCTCCTCCTCTCCACGTTTCCACCGTTCATTAAAGGCATACCCATTCAAATGTTCCAAATATATTTTCACGGAATGTATTTTAAAATCTCTTTAAAAACAAATATTGCGGGGCAGCTGGGTGGCTCAGTCGTTAAGCGCCTGCCTTCGGCTCAGGTCATGATCCCAGGGTCCCGGGATCGAGCCCCGCATCGGGCTCCCTGCTCCGCGGGAGGTCTGCTTCTCCCTCTCCCACTCCCCCTGCTTGTGTTCCCTCTCTCGCTGTGTCTCTGTCAAATAAATACATAAAATCTTTAAAAAAGTAAATAAAAATAAAAACAAATATTGCTTATCCATGAAGCAGAGGTACCATTTATTTCCAGTGTCATGTACATTACACTCAAGCCTCTATTTCTTTGTCAGTCATTAAGATCTATCATTATATACTGATAATCTTATGCAAGAGGCTCAGACATTCAGGCATCACCATAAAGGCCAGAAAAGATGGCAAATGTGTTTCACAGCCAGTGTATGTCCTACACAAGAGCACCAGATTACAAGGCAATCAGGGCCCAAATTCAACCTACATTCTTCCCCCAAGCCATACACCTGAAACACTAAATCTGCCCAAAGATTCCTGAGTACTTCATGGATTAGTGGTGGCTCTTTGACCAGGATAAATAGCCTTCCATCAAATACAACAAAACATATAGACTCCTTTCAACCAGTAGGCTTGCAACAGTCAACTTGACTAAAAGAGCTGAATGGTGGTGGTTTTTTTTTTTTTTCCCTCTCTCTGTGGAAATGTACATGTGTGCACTTAACTCAAATAATTATCTCATCTATTCATGCCAGTGTGGATAGTGCACGACTCTACCTCAGATAAAATACAAATGTGTTGTCCCTGTAAACCCCACCTTTTTTAGGGGCTGACCCTACTATGATAATCTTGAATCTCCAAGAAACGTAAAGGGTGTGTTTATGCCTATTTTATCAATATATAACTAAATCAGTATTAGAATAAATTTCATCTCCTATAACACTGGTGTTCTTTGGATTCTGTTATCATAATCATGAATACTCTTGTGGTCAAGATCCCTTAAGTAAAAGGGATGGATAGCTCTACCTTGAGGCATTAGATTTACATTCCAAGGCCAGGCAAACCAGTTCATCTTTCTTCATTTTTATAGTCATCCCATACTTGCTCTGTTGTAAGGCACACACACTTTTATTATTCAGATACATCTACAAGTGAGTATAAACATGGGGAGGTTTCCACCCAAAAGTTATTATTAAATCAATGATATATCTTACGGTGAATACTGCCTTACAATTGAAGAATTGTGATTTCTTAGTATGGTATTCCATCTGTTATCAATTTGAGTGACAATTTTGTTCAGCCTAAAGTGGAGGGAGGCAGAATTTCTCTAATGGTGAGCTATGAGTTTGACTTTGATTTTTCCTATGTGTTAGTTATAATCTTTAATATTAATATCTTAATGCCATTTGTTTCTAAAGTAAACATTTTTAAAATTGTTCATTCTGAAATACACATAACAGAAATTTAGCATCTTTTTTAACGTGTTTAATTCAGTACTGTTAAGTACATTTACATTATTGTGCAATCCCTCTCCAGAACTTTATCTTGCAAACTGAAACTCTATACCCATTAAACAACATTAAGTAAGCGTTTTATGAAGTATAATCTATACCAAAAAAGTACATTAGTCAGAAGTATGCAGCTACAGATTTTCACAAAGTGAATATGCCCATGTACCCAGCATCCAGACTGAGCAATAGATAGAACATTACTGGCACTTCTCTCACTCTCAGTTACTACTCTGTACAACTGTTATTTTAGATGTTGACTTTGGATCCAGCAACATTGCTAAATTCACTTATGCATTCTGGTAGATTGTAGATTTTTTTGGATTTTCTACATACACAGCCATGTTGTTCACAAATAATGATACCTTTTTTTCTCTGATTTATTGAGTTATTATGCTGTCCTTGACTTATTGTACTATCTAGGACTTTCATTAGAATGATGAATAAATCGGGGGATAATGGGCATGTTTGTTTTATCTCCCTTTCTTGGGGGGTGGGGGAAACTTTCTATATTTCTCCAATAGGTATGATGTTGGCTGTAGGTTTCTGTAGCTACTGTCTCAGATTAAGGAAGTTCCCATCTATTCCTAATTTGCCACAGGTTTCCATCCTGAACAGGTGTTGAATTATTTCGACTTTTTTTCCTGCATATATTAAGATTATCATATTATCTTAATTGATAATAAGATTTAATTAATGTTATTAATTGATTTAATTGATTTTCAAATACTAAACTAATGGGAAAGTTTTGTTTAAGACTGGTATTATTTCTTTCTGAAATTTTAGAAGAAATTTAGGTAAAGTAAACTGGGCCTGGATATTTCTTTGTGGGAAAGGTTCTAATTCAATTTTTTTAATAGATGTGGGATTATTTGGATTTTCTACTACTTTTGCTAAGGTTTTTCTAGGAATTGGTTCAGTTCATCTAAAACTTTAAATTCACTGGCATACATTTTTAATAATATCCTTGTATTTTAATACCTATATGATCTGTAATGATATTCTTTCTTAACTTACAATATTGGTTATTTTAATCTTTTATTTTTATAAGATCAGTATTGATAAAGTTATATCAGTTCTTTTCTTTTTTAAGGAACATTTATTTTGTTGATTTTCCTTTATTGCATTTTTAGGACACAGCTAAACTTTAAAAAAATTAATAAACTTTATATTTTAGAGCAATTTTGGGGTAATAGACAAACTGAGCAGAAAGTAAAGTTCTCATAGACAGACTCCTTCCCCTGCTCCTTGCCCTCAGTTACCCTTATTATTAGCTTTGGTGTGATACATTTGTTACAACTGACGAACCGATATTAATACATCATTTTTTTTTTTTTTTTTTTTAAAGATTTTATTTATTCATCTGAGAGAGAGAATGAGAGACAGAGAGCATGAGAGGGAGGAGGGTCAGAGGGAGAAGCAGACTCCCTGCTGAGCAGGGAGCCCGATGCGGGACTCGATCCCGGGACTCCAGGATCACGACCTGAGCCGAAGGCAGTCGCTTAACCAACTGAGCCACCCAGGCGCCCTAATACATCATTATTAACTAAAGTCCACATTTTAACATCAATATTGTTTTGCCTTTTCCAGAGCGCCATATAGTTGGAATCATACAATATATAGCCTAGTCAGATTGGCTTCTTTTACTTAGCAGTATGCATTTAAGTTTCCTCTGTTTCTTTTCATGGAACAATAACTGTTTGTTTGTTTGTTTTTCACTGAATAATATTCTATTGTGTGGATGTACCACAGTTTGTTTATCCATTCACCTATTGGAGGAAATCTTGGTTGCGTCCAAGTTTTGGCAATTATGAATAAAGCTGCCATAAACATTTGTTTGCAGATATTTGTGTAGACCTAAATTTTCAACTCATTTGGATTAATACATAGGACCATGATTGCTGGATTGCATGTTAAAACCATGTTTAGTTTTATAGGTAACTGCCAAATTGTCTTCTGTAATTGCTGTGTCATTTTGCCTTCTCACCAGCAATAAATGGAAATTTCTATCCTCCACATTTTTGCCAGTACTCGGTGTTGTCAGTGTTTTGGATCTTAGCCATTCTAATAGATGTGTAGTGGTGTCTCACTTGTTTGTTTGCTTATTGTTGAGTTTTAAGAGCTTTTTGTATACTTTGGATATGTCTTTTATCAGATATGTTTTTTTCTCCCAGTCTGTGGAGTTTTTCATTTTAATGAAGTCTGACTTATCAACTTTTTTTCTTTTATGGATTATGCTTTTTGCATTGTATCCAAAAGCTAATTACCAAACCTGAAATCACCTAGATTTTCCTGTGTTGTCTTCTAGAAGTTTTACAGTATTGTGTTTTACATTATGTCTGTGATCCACATTCATGCTTTTAAATTTCATTAATTTCTGTCCTTAACTTTATTATTTCTTTTCTTTTACTTTCTTTGGCTTTAATTTACTGTTCCTTTTTTAACCTGTCAAGCTGGATTTTCAGATCATCAATTTTTTAACCTTTCACTGTTTCTAATGTATGTATTTAAGACTATAAATTTTCCTCTAAGCACAGGGTTAGCTGTATCCCACAACTTGATACATTGTAGTTTCATAATCATTCAATTTGAAATATCTTCTAATTTCCATTATGGTTTTTTTCTTCTAATTCATAGATTACTTAGTCATTGTTTAATTTCAAAATATTTTAGGATTCTTTAAATTATTTTTAACACTTATTAATTTCACAATGGTAAGAAACATATGTGACTTCAAGCCTTTGAAATTTGTTGGCACTTGCTTTATGGCCCAGAATAGTCAATGCCAAAGAGTAAGTAGAGTGATAGGAGGTCATCAAAGGCAAGGATCAGGTGCAAAGACATCAGAGTTGTATTCATTAATATCAAAACTTTACTCACTATTGTAAAACCAGAGATGGCTGAGCATTACAAAATGTTCTCAGAACACTTGACTTACATATTAAAATTTAATAATTGTGATTATTTGGGGGTTAAATTACTTTTCCAAACTGAGATTAAGGGAATTCAAGAAAACCTGATTTGCATCCTAATAATAAAAGTATCTCTGACCTTTTATGGATGGCATTTCTGCCATCAATAAATGTTTGTTGGCCTAATGACCAATTAATTGGTAACAAAGAGATCTGAGCTATTTCATTGCTGCAGAAATAGTTTAGATGGTGACTTAACAGGAGGAAAGCAATGTCCTTTAAAGATTTTTTATCATTTTGGGTTAACGATAAGTTTCAGGGTGATACATAAACTAGCAAGTTGGAATTTTTATAAAATTAAGAATTAAAATTTTAAATGACTTTTCTGTAACAGTGATTGGCCTATAGCTGATATATTCTATAATAGATGACTGATTTTGCTTTTAGAAATTTAGATTATTGTAAGTGACATAAATTTTACCAAGGAAAGTAAGGCTGAACTTAAAATCTTCAAAAGCAAAATTCCTTTAAACAATTAAACTATAAAAACTAAAGTTATGTATTGGTATTTGTTGAAAATTGGTCTGTAGTCTGTGGCTCCACTGTATGGTGCTTTAAAACTTCTTAATTAGAAAAAAATAATATTGATTAATGAATACAAACTTTCAGTTATAAGATGAATAAACTCTGGAGACCTAGTACACATAGTGACTATGGTTAATAATAACATGTTAATACTTAAAATTTGCTAAGAGAGTATAGCTCAAGTGTTCTCAGCACACTCAGACACACCATGGTAACTATGGAAGGTGATGGATATTTTAACGAGTTAGATTGTGGTGATCATTTGACAGTGTATACACATATTACACATCTTGTTGTACACCCTAAATATATACAATTTTTGTTTGTCAAAAACAAAATAAAAATCGGGACACCTGGGTGGCTCAGTCGGTTAAGCGTCTGCCTTCAGCCTGGGTCATGATCCCAGGGTCCTGGGATCGAGTCCCACATCGGGCTCCTTGCTCAGCAGGGAGCCTGCTTCTCCCTCTCTCTCCCTCTGCTTGTGCTCTCTCTGTCAAATAAATAAAATCTTAAAATAAATAAATAAATAAAAATCAAAGCCATCCAAAAAAAAAATAAAAATGGATCTGCAAAACAGAGAGAGAGAGACTTTGGAAATGCCAAAGAGTTAAGGATGCTTTCAACATATTGTCTGACATCAACTACATGACCATTTGCAACATTAAGTACAGAATAAGTATGCCTAAGATTTTTGTTCTCAGGATGCTTTCTGATGTGTTTATGTTTATTTATGTTTGTTTTGGGAGAAGGGGCAACTTTTCCACCCAAAACTGGCAAATCAACATTTTTACAGTTTATTTCAATGCTTATTAAGATCTCTTAAGTAAATTTGGTTTGTAAAATGTCATTGCTATAAAATGCAGTTTTCCAACAGAAACTAATAAATATTTCAAGATAGACAATTCATAAGTAACTTTCTATACTTTGATTTTACAGGGGGGAAAATATGGTTCTCTCAATTTTTAAGGCTAGTATATAGATCGTACATTTCAGTTTGCCCACGACAGCCCTGGTTTACATCTGCCTCTTCTGGTGATTATTAATATTGCCTCGTTTTACTCTCATACATGGCCCAGTAAATTCTATGGTCACCCTGTTGGGTAGCCAAGCCTACTTAGGCCTTAAATAAAGACTCCCATAAATCCTGTTACTCGGAGAATGGGGTTTTTAAGAACACCAAGGATTCAACAAAAATGAACTATAGTAAAGGTGGTGAGCAACACCTTGGATTTGGGAGAAAAAGTAATTCAGGTGTCCAATTCTTTCTCATATTTATTCTGTCTTATATCTTGATTTGTCTGAGCCCATAAAAATGGATAATAAAAAGTATGTTATCTAACAAATGGCATAATTACATAAGAAATGTGAAAATACTTTGTAAATTTTAAAATGCTATACAAAAAGGGGAGCCTGGGTGGCTCAGTTGGTTAAGCGTCTGACTTGATTTCAGCTCAGGTCATGATCTCAGGGTCATGGGATAGAGCCCCATGTGGGGCTCTGTGCTCAGTGGGCAGTCTCCTTGAGATTCTTTCTCTCCCTCTGGGCCTCCCACTGCTCTCTCTCTCTCTCTCTAAAATTAATAAATAAAGCTTTAAAAAATAAAATAAAATGCTATACAAATAGTACGAACAAACCCACAGTATGGTTGAACTCACAGTTGTACTTGTCAAGAACACAGGATTAAATTAAGTGTAATTACTATGCAGGAGGGCAATCTATGCCCTGGAAACTTACATTTACATATTTTATCTTGCTATTATATCTTCAGAGAAGATTAACTGACCCTAAAATACTGGAGGATGCCGAAAGTAAAAGTTATAGTCTTGTTTTCATTTCTATATGAGCATTTTCATGCATACTTTAGTATCATAATTTTAAGTAAAGCAGTGTTCACATATTGGAAGTTCTGATGCGGCAGGCCAGGTCCAGGGACCCTGGGAGGGTCCTGCAGGATCAGCCAGGGGGGGCCTTGGCTTCACACAGTATGGAAATCAAATGAGAGCCAACAAGAGGGGAAAGCAGAGTTTATTGAAGATATTGAGAGAGCAGATACAGACGGAGAGACTCGGAAAGGAAAGGAGCATACGTTTTTGCCTGGGGTCTGGGGTTTTTACTGACAATTGTGCTGTGGTGCATGTGTTCTCTCAGGCATCCAGGGACTGGTCAGAACCAGGACAGGGTTCAGGTGTCTATCATAAGTCACTTATTCCCTGGAGGTAGGGGGTTTTGGCGTCAAGATGTCTAGCACCAGTGGTCTGGAATATGCACACAATGGCTTCACTCTGTCATTCCTCAGATATTATCTGTTGGGCCAGAAGACTGCAATATCATTAACTCCTTGTCCCTTACAAGGAGGACATGCATTAAGGCATATATATGTAAGGCAGGGGTACAGGTCCCAGCAGGAACAGAAGCAGGAAAAGAAGCAAAAGGAAAAAAAACAAACAGACTAGCTTTTTCTTTCATGGGGTCCTTTCAATTCCCCTGTCTCCATTTTAATCCTGATAATTTCAAGGAAAGTTTTTTGAAGCACTACTGTGTAAAAAACACCTTGCCAGATTGTAGAAGATCAGAGTAAATGAAGCAAAATCATTTCTCTAGTCTGGTTTATGTGCAATTATAATAAAAGGCAGAATGAGATGACTATAATATAATAAAATAAATTCAAGTGAATGCTTAGAAAAGAAAATAATTGATTGCTAATCCGAGCATCCCGGGGATCATTTCATAGAGGTGGCCATGGGACTGAGCCTTGTACGGTGAGGCAGGTTTTGCTAGACTGAGGTTTTTGCCAACACAGTGCGCCCCGGGCTGAGAGAAATGAAAAAGGTAAACTGTTGGAAAGCAAAAGTGCCACGTGTGCTCAGAGCGTGGCAGGTGGGGCTCCTGGTTCTGATGTTTGCCAGGAAGAGGTCTCTAAGGAGATAAACCTGGAAAGGACTTAGGATTAGGTGGTGATAAGGCCTTGTATTTCAAGTAAGGAAAATAAACTCTTTCCTATAAGATTGGAAAACCTTATTAGTGTTTGACAAGGCTAGAGACATGACGAGATTTGCATTTGGGGAGGGTAATCCTGGCAACGATAAATAGTACTGATTGGAGAAGGAAGGCATTAGAGGCCGGGAGGCCACTGCAAAACTGTAACAAGAGTCCAGATGAAAAATGGTGAAGTATGGAATTCAGACTTGAGGGAGCATGAATGGTGAGGAGGGAGGCAGACAGGAGAGGCGTTGTAGAAATGACTGGGCAGTAGTTACTGACTGACTGAAATTGAATTGAGGTGGAGGGAGGAGTGGAAATTACCTTAGGGTATTGAATTGGGCTCACTGCGAAGGGTGTGCTGTCATTCAGTGAGACACCATCCGCAGTCAGAGAAACAGCTTTGCAGGGTCAAGACTGAGCGTGGAGTTTGGGCGATGTCTGGTTATCTGTATGTGTACAACTGATGGTTTTATTTTCAGGTCTTGAACTCAGAGAAAGTAGCTACAAGTGCCTTATGGGCCAAAAGATAACTTTGCCAAAGCCAACTGTCAAGCTAGACCGACCTAGAAGTTTCAAGAAAATATCCACTGTTCTGAAGACTTATGGAGACTTTAAACATTTTGTGGAATTGGAGGGCTGCCTGAGCTACCCTCCTGCCTCTGTCTGTCCCCTTATTCTGAACCAAGAGGCCTATAGCAGTCCGAAAAGTGACTAACCTCACTAACTGCACGTGGCTAGTTTTTGAAACAATCTGAGCACTATTCCCTTTGCCTGCTCCTCGAGGATTCCCTCTCTGGACATGAAGTCAGAACCGATTAGGAAAATAGGGTGCTGTAGAGACGGAGCCTGTGGAAGCATGATGCATTGTATTCAGGAAGGGCCACCCTCACAAATAAAGACGTGGAGGTGGGAGTGAACAAGGAGCCTTGGTAACAGTATACTTAGAGGGATTGGGTCTTCTGTACTATAATAATGATCAAATTAGAGGAAAGCTAACACTGAGTGCTTACAAAGTGCCAAATACTGTGCTAAGCCCTTCATATGCATTGTCTCATTTAAAGCTGATAATTAATGGGATTTTTGTATTATTATCCCCATTTTACTTCTAAGGAATCTGAAGCAGAGAGAGTTTAAATGCCTTGGCCACATTAGCATTGCTCGTGAGACTTGACTCAGGTTATTCGTCCAGCCCAGCTGACTGTAGAGCCTACCCTTCTAACACTGCTCTGTTATTACATGAAGATGTCACAGACGAGGGGAGTAAGGATTCTGCCTTGATCCAGCTGAGCTACACTAGATGAAAGCTTGCTGAAAATTGGGCTAGTGTCTGTTTATTTTATAAAGCCACAGATGCAGAATTGAGAAGATTCAATCTTATCCATGTGGGTAGAGACTCTGGTAAACTGTAATCCACCAAACCTGTCTGTTGGCAAGTGCAAGGCTAGATAGACCACTACTTAAGAAGGAGAAGAAGGAAAAATGTAGAAGAAAGGAAATCCTTTCTACTAAATGAGGGGAAGAATGCATCAAAGAACACTTTACTAAATCACCCAAAAGAAGAGAAATGTAAAAATGTTTGGCATCTTCAATAGGCTTCAGGAAAATATGGGTTTTATAAAACAGGAAGCTGAAAGATCAGAAGTGGTTGAGATGAGAAAGAAATGGTATAAGTTTGGAGAGCATGAGATAAGAATATGATGGAATAAAGATGGCAGAGAAATTAAAATGCAGTATCAGAATTAAATTTTGCTTTAGAGATACAGTAGTTAAAAGTAGTGCGGACACTATAAGTGAAATACCTAATATGGGGGAGAAAATTTTATTCTCCAAAATATAAAAGAAATGTACAGACGTTTTAAAATGTGAGACCATAATAGGGCAGAGAATGGAGTTTGGAACCTAAAAATAATGGGAGTTTCTGAATATAAACATTTCTTGAATGGGAGGAGATCAGAATATTTGAAACAGAGACAGGAATCTAACATAAAATCCAAGAAATTATTCTTAAAAACAAATGAGATAGGGAGAGAGGGAAAGAGGGGAAGAAATTTATACCTTGATATTGGCAAATTTCTTGTAAAATAAACACAAAGG
Source organism: Phoca vitulina (assembly GCF_004348235.1). Taxonomy (NCBI): domain Eukaryota; kingdom Metazoa; phylum Chordata; class Mammalia; order Carnivora; family Phocidae; genus Phoca; species Phoca vitulina. The sequence goes on along the minus strand of NW_022589707.1, from coordinate 27,916,338 downwards.
AAATAATGTTCTAGTTATTCAGTTGGAGGGAAAAGGTTTCCCACAGATCAGGTGGGTGAAATGAACTGACTTCAGACTTTTTTTCTCTGTAATACAAATGCCTGAAGACACTGGGACCATATCCACAGAATACTGAAGGCAAAAAAAACTGTGACTCAAAAATTTTATGCATAGTGTGTTACTTTTATAGTGTCGCCTGACAAGTTCCCAGAACTTAGCAAGTTAAAACAGTACCCACTTATCATCCCACAGCTTCTGTGGGCTCCTAGTCTGAGTATAGATCAACTGGATCCTCTGCTATAGATCACGATGTACATCCATTACTTACATAGTGACTTACAGACTGAAGATCTAGCAGCAAACTTGTATTTTATGTAGTTTTTCATAGTAACTATGCTGTGATAACTAAATCTATTGGGGGACTTAAGTTATTTAACTGCACCATGCAACTAAAATTTTTGCATATCCAGACCAAAGCAAAGACTATCTGTATCTACAAAAGGAATTTTTTCTATGTTTTTGTATTTTCAAATGAATGTTACTGGGTATATATTACTTTTTAAGCAAAAGAAAAGAAATTTCTTCTTAAAAATAGGTGTTAAAATATTTAAAATACACCAACTCTTGATAGTAGTGAAGATAACGAAAACGTAGGTGATTTTTCTTTCATATTTTAGTATTTTATTTATATTATTTGTTTTATTTATTTATTTTTTAAGATTTTATTTTTAGGGGCACCTGGGTGGCTCAGTCAACTGAACATCCCACTCTTGGTTTCAGCTCAGGTCATGATCTCAGGGCTGTGAAATCTAGCCCCACTTCGGGCTCCACGCTGGGCGTGGAGCTTGCTTAAGATTCTGTCTCCCTCTGCCTCTGCTCCTCCCCCACCAAATTTTAAGTAATCTCTACACCCAACGTGGGGTTCACACTCACAACCCTGAGATCAAGAGCCACATGCTCTACTGACTGAGCCAGCCAGGCACGCCCATATTTTAGTATTTAAATTTCAACTTTGAGCATATATTATATATATGATCTTAAAAGAAACCACTTATAAAGGATAATTTTGTAAATTTTTCCTACATTTATCTATGGTATAATTTAGTCAATAAACATTGAGACCTATTATATACCAGAAACATGGTGGAGGCCATGTATACCTAAGTGAATAAGGCATATTTTCTGTCCTAAAGGACCTTACTGTGTAAGGAGAGACAGACATTGAAGCATGTGAATTTAAAAGTGGCATAGTAAGTGTTTTTACATACTATAGACAGAGGACAGAGAAATTACTAAGAATCAGAGGTTTCCCAATGTGAACTGATTCACTGAAAGGAAAGATGTCTAATAACACTTAGCTTTTTTGTTTCTTCTTAAACTATTATTATTTCAATGCTGAAGTTTCTGTGAAGAGGAAGAATTTGAAATAAAATGTGTCTGTGGTTAAAGCATGAGAAATATGTCACTTGCCATCTTTGGACATCTATAGTGAGTTTGTAAAGAGTAATTGAAAAGCCAGTGGAGTTATCTTGTTCTGTGATTCTTCTTCATGATTATGCCAAAAGAAACACGTATGTAAATCTTATTTGCATTATTGGGACATAGGAAATGAGATTGTTTTCTGATTCCTCTTTTTTTCTGCTTTGGAAACAGGAATTTTTACTGAGGCTCTCAGATGAACAATTTCAGAAATTTTAATCAAATTCCAACTGTACTCATTTTCTGTTTAGTATTTAAGGAGCTATCATGTTGAAAAGACCATAGGGAAATTATTACATTATATTTTTTATGCCCTCAGAGACACCTCTAAAGGATTTTCCTATTTCCCAAACACCACATCCTGGACCACAACTCAGGAAACATATAACTGATATGTGGAGAAACTTTCCTCCGTTAAGTTGTTCTTCAAAATAGATTTTTTTAAAGATTTTATTTATTTGAGAGAGAGTGCATGTGATCAGGGGGGAGGGGCAGAAGGAGAGGGACAAGCAGACCCCCCACTGAGCAGGGAGCCAGAAATGGGCCAGTCCCAGAAGTTCTGGGATCATGACCTGAGCCAAAGGCAGAACCTTAACTGACTGAGCCACCCAGGCACCTCTTCAAAGTATTTTTTTTTAAGATTTTATTTTTAAGTAATCTCTATCCCCATCATGGGGATCAAACTTACAACCCTGAGATCCAGAGTCACATGCTGTACCACCAACTAAGCCAGCCGGCGCCCCCTCAAAATATTTTTTTGATTCCATCTATTTTGTGCCAAATACCACATTAAACCTGAGTACACAGCATTGAACCTGATGGTGTAGCCTTCCTCATGAAGCTTAGGAAGAAAGAACCTGAAGCAGGATGCATTTATGGCTAAATTCACAGGACCTAGAACCACTTGGAATACTTTTTCATTGCTTAAAAGGTCTCCAGGAAGTTTTCCTCTTTGTGCACCCTCCCCATCCAACCTAAACCTGGTATTTAGTTAGAATTGCAATTTCTTTTCTGTTATTTCTGAAGGAAAACGTCTTTACAGACAGCACCTCAGCAGTAACCAAACCATGACAATTACATCCTTAGAGATTTTAGTCTAACATAGTGAGAAGGATGGCTACCAGATGGTCTCAGTGTGAACAAATTGCACGGCTTCATGGGTAGAGGTGTACAGATAAATGATGGTAAAGAGAGTGGGAGAGGGAGGAAGTTGCACAGGGAGGTGGGCACGAGGAGTGAAAAGGAAGGGGGTTGAGAATAGAAAGAGAACGAAAAGCAATTTAGATTCATTATGAAAAACTTCTTCAAAGCTACGTTTTAGGGACTCTGTAGAAGTTAACCATATGCAAAAACACTATAGCAGAGTTTTAAAAATGCCTGGAGACAAGGTGGATGTAGTTCATACCAGCACGTTTCTTTCCTCTTGGTGTCACATGGCAAAAAATGAGAAGAGACCCTCTTAAGAACTGAGGATCTGATATTCTGGCTTTGATCCAGAAGATCCAGAGACAGGAGGAGAGGGATCTGGAAACTCACTTCTCTAATGGGAAGAACAGCTAGTGTTCTCTCACCCTTCATATTTTCTGATATTTCTAGTATAGGACTTAATCTTTCACATCGCCTGCTGTAGATGTATGTCTAGGATCCAGACATTACAGACAGACACATCTGTAGGCTTAGAAGCTTCATGAAGGACATGTTGGCAAAAAGTCTTATCTTTTCTCAGGGAGTGAATAAGTGAATAGATGAGTTTCAGGCGGATTTGGATTAATCCCTGTTTAATAAACTCAGAAACAGTGTGCAAGAGAAGGTGAAGAATGTTGAAGGAGCAGTCCTCGTCTTGTGAGGGAAGTGTGATGGAATTTCGGGAAGCCTACTCTAAAATAGTGGTACTGTTAAGTGACGACATACAGGGCTTGATACACACTTTGGCATTTTTGATATTCCTATAACCAAAGGATTAGTAATTGTCTACCACTTCCAGGTTTTGTCAATTGTATAAAATAATAGCACTTATCATGCCTTTGATATCCACAGATGAAAAGTACCTTACTGATGTAAATTATATTCCCATGGTGTTCCTGAAGAGATCTAATACATTTTATCTAATTTTCCTCTCACCTGTTTATTTTAAATCAGAATTCTTGCTTACTAATACTATTTTGCACCATTTTGCTATATGTTCAGCTGGAAAACCTCACTGGCCTGACAAAATATTTTAGACATTACCATGGTACTAAGGTCACAGCTAAGTTACTTTGTATGATTATATCAGTGGTTTTGCTCAGAGGATTTTTTTATAATAATTTAAAACTGATGGGAAGTATTTACTATCATGCATTTTGCACTTGATTGACTCTTAGAAGCATTATTCTTTTTTTTTTTTTTTTAAAGATTTTATTTATTTATTTGACAGAGAGACAGCGAGAGCAGGAACACAAGCAGGGGGAGTGGGAGAGGGAGAAGCGGGCTTCCTGCCGAGCAGGGAGCCCGATGTGGGACTCGATCCCAGGACCCTGGGACCACGACCCGAGCCGAAGGCAGACGCTCAACAACTGAGCCACCCAGGCGCCCTAGAAGCATTATTCTTGGAAAATATTTCTTTTAAAAAGCTGTGAATTATTTATAATCTTAATGTGTTCTATAACTGCATTTTAAAAAATTTTATTTAGTGTTTGAATTAATATATTTACATATTTTAAAATTCAAAAGGTATGAAAAGCAAAAGGTATTTCTTTCACCCCTGTCCCATAGATAGTTCCCTTCCCCAGAGATAATCAATATTATCATTTTTTGGATATCTTCTGGAGATACTTTGTGCATATTCAAGCAATGTGGATATTTTACACAAATGGTAGCATTCCATGCACAATTTTGCACCTTGCTTTCTGCACTAAGAAATAAATTTTGGAAATCATTGCTTTAGCAACCCATGAGGAGCCTCCTCATTCATTTCCATGACTAGATAGTATTCCACTGAAAGATGATGTCGTTTATCCAGTTTCCTATTGATTGCCACCTGGGATGTTTCTAATTTTTTGTTGCTAACAAAAATGCATCAATGAATAGCTCTGAACATATGGCGTTTCACATATGCATAAGTATAACTGAGGATAAGTTTTTAGAGCTGGAACTCCGGGCCAAAGAATATGTTTATTTGTAATTTTGACTGATATTACCCAAAGGCTATCTATAGATCTGTTGCCATTTTGTACTTCCATAACTTAGTGTATGCTTTCTACAACGTCACCAACACAATGTTATTTAACAATCGGATCTTTCCCAATCTGCCAGGCTTCTCAGAATATCTTTAATTTGCCTTCTTTTAGTATGAATTAGGTTGAATGTATTTTCACATCTAAAAGAGGCGTTTTCAGGGCGCCTGGGTGTCTCAGTCTTTAAGCGTCTGCCTTCGGTTCAGGTCTTGATCCTAGGGTCCTGGGATCGAGCCCCTCATTGGGCTCCCTGCTGGGCAGGAAGCCTGCTTCTCCCCCTCACACTCTCCCTGCTTGTGTTCCCTCTCTCACTATCTCTCTGTCAAATAAATAAATAAAATCTTTAAAAAAAAATTAAAGAGGCATTTCCTCTAAACCATTCAGTACTTTGCTCATTTTTTCTGTTGGATTGTCAGTCTTTTTCTTGTTGATCTATAGGAGCTTTTCATATATTAGGAAAATTCTGAGTGCAATTATGATCCCCTGTTTATCATTTACTTTTAACTTTGGCTTTGGTTTTTACTATGCAGATTTTTTTGATGCAGTTGATTTATTGACATTTTCTTTTATGGGTTCTGGGTTTTGTGTCATTGTTAGGAAACCTTTCCTCCTCCAAGATTATAAAATAGTTATTCCATGTATTTTGTCTAGAATTTTTATGGTTTTATTTTTTACTTTTAAATCTTTGACCTATTAGAATCTATCCTAATACAATATAAGTGAGGGAGCAAGTGTTTTTATATACACACACAGCATTTACTCAGAAGACATGCTTATCATCATCAATAAGAAACTGAAGTAATATGTGTAAGAATAGTTTATCATTCTGGTGCTTCCCCCCCCCAACTTTATTGAGGTAAGATTGACAAATAAGAATGTAAGATGTGTACAAAAATGTGTACAGTGTACAAAATGATGACTTGATATACATAAATGTTGTGAGATGACTCTTATCAAGTAAATGAACACATCCATCACTTCACATAGTCACCTTTTTGTGTGTGTGTAGGGTGTGTGAAGTGTGAAATGAAGACATTTAAGTTCTGGTCTCTCTCTTTTTTTTTTTTAAGATTTTATTTATTTATTTGACAGAGAGAGAGAGAGCACAATCAGGGGGAGCGGCAGGCAGAGGGAGAGGGAGAAGCAGGCTCCCCGCTGAACAGAGAGACCGATGCAGGGCTCGATCCCAGGACCCTGGGATCATGACCCGAGCTGAAGGCAGCTGCTTAACTGACTGAGCCACCCAGGTGCCCCAAAGTTCTAGCCTTTTAACAAATTTCAATTATGCGATACAGTGTTATCAACTATAGTCGACATGTTGTGTATTTGATCCTCAGACCATATTCATCTTAAAACTTAAAATTTGTGCCCTTTTACCAACTTCTTCCTATTTTTCCTGCACCCCCCTGCCCTAGCCCCTGACAACCACTTTTCTGCCCTCTGTTTCTGTGAGTTTGATTTTTTTTTTTTTTAGATTCCTCATAAGTGATAACATGTAGTATATGTCTTCTCTGTCTGACTTATTTCACTTAACATAATGCCTCCAGTTTCATCCATTGTGTCCCAGATGACAGGATTGCCCCTTTTTAAATGGCTGAATAACATACCATTGTATGCATATACCACATTTTCTTTATCCATTTGTCTTTTGACACTTAGGTGGTTTCCGTATCTTGGCTATTGTGAATAATGCTGCAGTGAATATGGGAGTGCAGAGATGTTTTTGAAATACTGATTACATTTCCTTTGGATACAAACCTGGAAGTGGAATTTCTGGATCAAATGATAGTTCTATTTTTAATTCCTTGGAGGACCTCTGTGCTGTTTTCCATAGTGACTGCACCGGTTTGCATCCCCACCAACAGTGTGCAAGGCTCCCTTTTCTCCACATCCTCACTAGCATTTGTTATCTCTTCTCTTTTTGATAATAGACATCCTAACAGATGTGAGGTGATATCTTGTGGTTTTGATTTGCATTTCCCTGATGACTAGTGATGCTGAACATCTTTTCATGTACTCATTGGCCACTTCTATATCTTCTTCGGAAAAATGTCTATTCAGACCTTTTGCCCATTTTTTAATTGGATTGGCTTTTTTGCTAGTGAATCGTACAAGTTCCTTGTATATTTAAGATTTTTAACCCCTTATTGGATATGTTTTTCGCAAATATTTTCCCCCATTCCATAGGTTGCCTTTTCGTTTTGTTGATGTACCACTTGTTGCTTTGGGTGTCTTCTCCTTCCATCTATGAAAGGACTTTGCTCTGCTTTTTACTCACTTTCCCACAACAATTCTCTTGCAACTAGTTTATTTACCTCAATAGAGAAACATGCCCCAGGTTCTTCTCTCTTAAACAAGTAAGACTCCATGCAATCCACTTACTCTTGTAATTTAGCAATTCTACCATTTACTTTCATAATAACACTGGTAATTAAAAGAATGTCTACTCTCTCAAATCTGTTACTGCCTATTTCCCCCTCCTGTTTCCACAATCTGACTTCTGACCAAACCCTCCCATGAGGTTATTTTAGCCAGTTTCAGTAACCTCCATATTAACCAAGACACAGAGCATTCAATAAATATTGTTTAGGAAATGAACTCCCAAAATTCTATCCTCAGCCCCCTGCTCTTCTCATTCTACACATCTCATACAGATTTATGGGTAACTTCACCTACACTATTACTTCAACTACCATTGATCTGCTAATGGCTCCCAAATCTAAATCTGAGGCCATTACCTTCTGGTTCAAGGACCACATGTAGAGCAGCTTAGTGGACTTCCTACTAAGAGATATCACAGGTCCCTTAAACTCAGCATGCTCAACATCGAATTTATTACTTTTCCATTCAAACTAATCCTCTTCCTGTGTTTTTTTACCTTTGTAAATGAAGCTATCATCTGCTCAGATTACTTTGAGTCATCTAGATGACTCTTTCCCATTCATATAATCAATCAAATCCTGCATGTTCATGTGATATTTGTCTTTCTCTGACTGACTTATTTTGCTTTGCATGATACTCTCTAGCTCCATCCATGTTGTTGCAAACGGCAAGATTTCATTCTTTTTGATGGTTGAGTAATATTCCATTGTATATGTATACCACATTCTTCTTTTGCTCAGATCTAAAATTAGGATTTGGCTTAGGGCCAGAATAACAGTTAGGGTTAGGGTTAGGGACAGTGTGAGGGTATATGTGTGCCATTCAGAAACCTCTCCAGAGGGATAACTTTAGGGTAAGGGAGGTGGTTGAGGGTATTGGTTAAATAGGTAAAGGGGATTAAGGAATGCACTTGTGATGAGCACCGGGTATCGTATAGAAGTGTTGAATCCCTATATTGTACACCTGAATTTAATATTACACTGTATGTTGACCTAAGTGGAATTAAAATACAAACTTAAAAGAAAATCCTGTGTGTTCAAATTCTTTCACACTTCTCAACTCCTCTTCCTCTCCATTCTACTCAAGTAATCTAAAATGTCCACAATGACCTCCTAACTAGCATTGTTGCCATAGATATTCCTAAAATTCAAATCTGGTCATATCATTTTTCTTCAGTCCTTCAAGGTGTCTATGTTTATTCCCTATTCAAGCAGTTCTTAGAGAAGAAATGTTTATCTTCGGAATTTAGTAGCCATGGACCTCGCACAATCTGGTTCCCACCTACCTGTGCTATATGTACCCCACGCCCATACCCTAGTCATAGGAATGACTTGCCATTGCCCAAAAGAGTCTTGCTTTTACTAATGCCTTCCTTCTGCCTAGAGAAGCCTTACAACATTCTTAATTCCTATTTATTCATTAAAACTCAACTTAAGCATTACCTCTTCTTGAAAGCCCTTTCTCATTCTGCCATGCTCATCTCTGTCCTAATTCTTCCTTGTGTTCATCTCTCATAACCCTTGCCACACTGAACTCTAATTATGCATTTATTTACCTTCCTTGCCACCACCAGAGGTAGCAACTTTTGGTTGGTTGGTTTGATGAATGAATGATTACAGGAGGGTTTATTCTTTAAGAAATTACCTAACAAGAAACTATGATTAGAACATAGAGCCAAAGTTGGAGAAAGATAAAACCTAGATACCAACCAAACAAAACAAAACCTGGGTTACTAGTATGGACAAAGCCAGAAACAGGAATGGAAACTAAGACACAAGGAATCTCGTAAGCAGGAGTTAGAACTAAAACATTTAGAACCCCCAAAATGGGTACCAGTAGAGCCTGTTGCCAGGTAGCCTTATTGGGCCTTGGGGACTGCGAGGCTGGGTTGGGATTTGAGAAAGGTGAGCTTGCTCAGTTTTCCTGCTGCACAACAAACAAAACCAAAACTTTTTGTTTGGCATATACTTTGTACCTGAATATTATTTTTGAATAAATAGTTAAATTCATAAATGTATGCACAGAACTCTATTAACGGATACTATATACCACATTTTTTAAAAGATTTTATTTATTTATTTGTCGGAGAGAGAGAGAGCACACAAGCAGGGGGAGCGGCAGGCAGAGGGAGAGGGAGAAGCAGGCTCCCTGCTGAGCAGGGAGCCCAATGCAGGACTCGATCCCAGAACCCTGTGATCATGACCCAAGCCGAAGGCAGATGCCCAACCAACTGAGCCACCCAGGTGTCCCATATACCACATTTTTAAAAAATTTCTGCTTAGAAATCCCTCAGGATTCAGTGTAGATTTTTTTTTTATTGTTTCATTAGGTTGGTAAACCTTTTTTTTTTTATTATGTTATGTTAATCACCATACGTTACATCATTAGTTTTTGATGTAGTGTTCCATGATTCATTGTTTGTGTATAACACCCAGTGCTCCATGTGTACGTGCCCTCTTTAATACCCATCACCAGGCTAACCCATCCCCCCGCCCCCCGCCCCCCTCCCCTCGAACCCTCAGTTTGTTTCTCAGAGTCCACAGTCTCTCATGGTTCATCTCCCCCTCCAATTTCCCCCCCTTCATTTTTCCCTTCCTGCTATCTTCTTCTTCTTTTTTTTTTTTTTTTTAGCATATAATGTATTATTTGTTTCAGGGGTACAGGTCTGTGATTCAACAGTCTTACACAATTCATAGCGCTCACCATAGCACATACCCTCCCCAATGTCTATCACCCAGCCACCCCATCCCTCCCAGAGAGGATTCAGTGTAGATTATGAGATCCCAACTTTTTAACATTTTTAGATCTTAAGATTGGGTAGAGACTACTGGTGGGATAGGCTGTCTTAGCATTCCAGTTGTATAAACTGAGACAAATTATTAT